>NW_025753843.1:0-10006 GCF_021184085.1 Oncorhynchus gorbuscha | reverse complement strand
CCTGTGTGGCATAGTGTGGGCCTGTGTGGCATAGTGTGGTCCTGTGTGGCATAGTGTGGTCCTGTGTGCATAGTGTGGTCCTGTGTGGCATAGTGTGGGCCTGTGTGGCATAGTGTGGCCCTGGTGTGGCATAGTGTGGGCTCCGTGTGGCATGTGGGCCTGTGTGGCATAGTGGGCCTGTGTGGCATAGTGTGGTCCTGTGTGGCATAGTGTGGGCCTGTGTGGCATAGTGCGGCACCTGTGTGGCATAGTGTGGTCCTGTGTGGCATAGTGTGGGCCTGTGCTGGCACAGTGCGTGGCCAGTGTGGCATTAGCGTGGGCCTGTGTGGCGACAGGTGTGTGGTCCTGTGTGGCATAGTGTGGTCCTGTGTGGCATAGTGTGGTCCTGTGTGGCATAGTGCGTGGCCAGTGTGGCACAGCGTGGGCCCAGTGTGAGTACAGTGTGGGCCAGTGTGGCACAGGCGTGGTCCCAGCGATGAGGCACAGTGTGGTCCTGTGTGGCATAGCGAGGTCCATGTCGTGGCACACGTGCGGTCCAGGCAGATGAGGCATAGTGTGGGCCTGTGGCATAGTGTGGGCCTGTGGGGGTATAGTGTGGGGCCTGTGGCATAGTGTGGGCCTGTGTGGCATAGTGGGCCTGTGGTATAGTGTGGGCCTGTGGCATAGTGTGGTCCTGTGTGGCATAGTGTGGTCCTGTGTGGCATAGTGTGGTCCTGTGTGTGCTAGTGTGGTCCTGTGTGGCATGGTGGCGGATCCTGCGGTGGCACAGTGTGGGCCAGAGACAGGTAATCCAGTGTGACGGCGCTGCGTGGCCCAGTGTGGGCCTGTGGGTATAGTGTGGGCCTGTGTGGTATAGCCTGTGTGGCATGAGTGCGGTGACCTGCGCGGGTACAGTGCGGTCCTGTGTGGCATAGTGAACGCGGCCTGAGCACCAGGCTCCATAGTGTGGGCCTGCGTGGCGACAGTGTGGTCCTGTGTGGCATAGCGTGGACCCAGTGTGGCATAGTGTGGGCACCAGTGTGGCATAAGTGTGGTCCCTGTGTGGCATAGTGTGGGCCTGTGTGGCATAGTGTGGGCCTGTGTGGCATAGTGTGGGCCTGTGTGGCATAGTGTGGGCCTGTGTGGCATAGTGTGGTCCTGTGTGGCATAGTGTGGGCCTGTGTGGCGCAGTGTGGGCCTGTGTCGCATAGTGTGGTCCTGTGTGGCATAGTGTGGTCCTGTGTGGCATAGTGTGGGCCTGTGTGGCATAGTGTGGGCCTGTGTGGCATAGTGTGGTCCTGTGTGGCATAGTGTGGTCCTGTGTGGTATAGTGTGGGCCTGTGTGGCATAGTGTGGTCCTGTGTGGCATAGTGTGGTCCTGTGTGGCATAGTGTGGTCCTGTGTGGCATAGTGTGGTCCTGTGTGGCGCATGGTGTGGGTCCTGTGTGGCATAGTGTGGTCCTGTGTGGCATAGTGTGGTCCTGTGTGGCAAGTGTGGGCCTGTGGCATAGTGTGGGCCTGTGTGGCATAGTGTGGGCCTGTGTGGCATAGTGTGGTCCTGTGTGGCATAGTGTGGTGCCTGTGTGGCATAGTGTGGTCCTGTGTTGCATAGTGTGGTCCTGTGTGGCATAGATGTGGGCCTGTGTGGCATAGTGTGGGTCCTGTGTGGCATAGTGTGGGCCTGATGTGGCATAGTGTGGGCCTGTGTGGCATAGTGTGGTCCTGTGTGGCATAGTGTGGTCCTGTGTGGCATAGTGTGGGCCTGTGTGGCATAGTGTGGGCCTGTGTGGCATAGTGTGGGCCTGTGTGGCATAGTGTGGTCCTGTGTGGCATAGTGTGGGCCTGTGTGGCATAGTGTGGGCCTGTGTGGCATAGTGTGGTCCTGTTGTGGCATAGTGTGGGCCTGTGTGGCATAGTGTGGGCCTGTGTGGCATAGTGTGGTCCTGTGTGGCATAGTGTGGGCCTGTGTGGCATAGTGTGGTCCTGTGTGGCATAGTGTGGGCCTGTGTGGCATAGTGTGGTCCTGTGTGGCATAGTGTGGGCCTGTGTGGCATAGTGTGGGCCTGTGTGGCATAGTGTGGTCCTGTGTGGCATAGTGTGGGCCTGTGTGGCATAGTGTGGGCCTGTGTGGCATAGTGTGGGCCTGTGTGGCATAGTGTGGGCCTGTGTGGCATAGTGTGGTCCTGTGTGGCATAGTGTGGGCCTGTGTGGCATAGTGTGGGCCTGTGTGGCATAGTGTGGTCCTGTGTGGCATAGTGTGGGCCTGTGTGGCATAGTGTGGGCCTGTGTGGCATAGTGTGGGCCTGTGTGGCATAGTGTGGGCCTGTGTGGCATAGTGTGGTCCTGTGTGGCATAGTGTGGGCCTGTGTGGCATAGTGTGGGCCTGTGTGGCATAGTGTGGTCCTGTGTGGCATAGTGTGGGCCTGTGTGGCATAGTGTGGGCCTGTGTGGCATAGTGTGGGCCTGTGTGGCATAGTGTGGGCCTGTGTGGCATAGTGTGGGCCTGTGTGGCATAGTGTGTCCTGTGTGGCATAGTGTGGGCCTGTGTGGCATAGTGTGGTCCTGTGTGGCATAGTGTGGGCCTGTGTGGCATAGTGTGGGCCTGTGTGGCATAGTGTGGTCCTGTGTGGCATAGTGTGGGCCTGTGTGGCATAGTGTGGCCCTGTGTGGCATAGTGTGGTCCTGTGTGGCATAGTGTGGGCCTGTGTGGCATAGTGTGGTCCTGTGTGGCATAGTGTGGGCCTGTGTGGCATAGTGTGGGCCTGTGTGGCATAGTGTGGGCCTGTGTGGCATAGTGTGGGCCTGTGTGGCATAGTGTGGGCCTGTGTGGCATAGTGTGGGCCTGTGTGGCATAGTGTGGTCCTGTGTGGCATAGTGTGGGCCTGTGTGGCATAGTGTGGGCCTGTGTGGCATAGTGTGGGTCCTGTGTGGCATAGTGTGGGCCTGTGTGGCATAGTGTGGGCCTGTGTGGCATAGTGTGGTCCTGTGTGGCATAGTGTGGTCCTGTGTGGCATAGTGTGGGCCTGTGTGGCATAGTGTGGGCCTGTGTGGCATAGTGTGGGCCTGTGTGGCATAGTGTGGGCCTGTGTGGCATAGTGTGGGCCTGTGTGGCATAGTGTGGTCCTGTGTGGCATAGTGTGGGCCTGTGTGGCATAGTGTGGGCCTGTGTGGCATAGTGTGGGCCTGTGTGGCATAGTGTGGGCCTGTGTGGCATAGTGTGGGCCTGTGTGGCATAGTGTGGGCCTGTGTGGCATAGTGTGGGCCTGTGTGGCATAGTGTGGTCCTGTGTGGCATAGTGTGGACCTGTGTGGCATAGTGTGGGCCTGTGTGGCATAGTGTGGGCCTGTGTGGCATAGTGTGGTCCTGTGTGGCATAGTGTGGTCCTGTGTGGCATAGTGTGGGCCTGTGTGGCATAGTGTGGTCCTGTGTGGCATAGTGTGGGCCTGTGTGGCATAGTGTGGGCCTGTGTGGCATAGTGTGGTCCTGTGTGGCATAGTGTGGGCCTGTGTGGCATAGTGTGGGCCTGTGTGGCATAGTGTGGGCCTGTGTGGCATAGTGTGGGCCTGTGTGGCATAGTGTGGGCCTGTGTGGCATAGTGTGGTCCTGTGTGGCATAGTGTGGGCCTGTGTGGCATAGTGTGGGCCTGTGTGGCATAGTGTGGGCCTGTGTGGCATAGTGTGGTCCTGTGTGGCATAGTGTGGGCCTGTGTGGCATAGTGTGGGCCTGTGTGGCATAGTGTGGGCCTGTGTGGCATAGTGTGGGCCTGTGTGGCATAGTGTGGGCCTGTGTGGCATAGTGTGGGCCTGTGTGGCATAGTGTGGGCCTGTGTGGCATAGTGTGGTCCTGTGTGGCATAGTGTGGGCCTGTGTGGCATAGTGTGGGCCTGTGTGGCATAGTGTGGGCCTGTGTGGCATAGTGTGGTCCTGTGTGGCATAGTGTGGGCCTGTGTGGCATAGTGTGGGCCTGTGTGGCATAGTGTGGGCCTGTGTGGCATAGTGTGGGCCTGTGTGGCATAGTGTGGGCCTGTGTGGCAGAGTGTGGGCCTGTGTGGCATAGTGTGGGCCTGTGTGGCATAGTGTGGTGCCTGTGTGGCATAGTGTGGGCCTGTGTGGCATAGTGTGGGCCTGTGTGGCATAGTGTGGGCCTGTGTGGCATAGTGTGGTCCTGTGTGGCATAGTGTGGGCCTGTGTGGCATAGTGTGGGCCTGTGTGGCATAGTGTGGGCCTGTGTGGCATAGTGTGGGCCTGTGTGGCATAGTGTGGTCCTGTGTGGCATAGTGTGGTCCTGTGTGGCATAGTGTGGGCCTGTGTGGCATAGTGTGGTCCTGTGTGGCATAGTGTGGGCCTGTGTGGCATAGTGTGGGCCTGTGTGGCATAGTGTGGTCCTGTGTGGCATAGTGTGGGCCTGTGTGGCATAGTGTGGTCCTGTGTGGCATAGTGTGGGCCTGTGTGGCATAGTGTGGGCCTGTGTGGCATAGTGTGGTCCTGTGTGGCATAGTGTGGGCCTGTGTGGCATAGTGTGGGCCTGTGTGGCATAGTGTGGTCCTGTGTGGCATAGTGTGGGCCTGTGTGGCATAGTGTGGGCCTGTGTGGCATAGTGTGGTCCTGTGTGGCATAGTGTGGGCCTGTGTGGCATAGTGTGGTCCTGTGTGGCATAGTGTGGGCCTGTGTGGCATAGTGTGGGCCTGTGTGGCATAGTGTGGTCCTGTGTGGCATAGTGTGGGCCTGTGTGGCATAGTGTGGGCCTGTGTGGCATAGTGTGGGCCTGTGTGGCATAGTGTGGGCCTGTGTGGCATAGTGTGGTCCTGTGTGGCATAGTGTGGGCCTGTGTGGCATAGTGTGGTCCTGTGTGGCATAGTGTGGGCCTGTGTGGCATAGTGTGGGCCTGTGTGGCATAGTGTGGTCCTGTGTGGCATAGTGTGGGCCTGTGTGGCATAGTGTGGTCCTGTGTGGCATAGTGTGGTCCTGTGTGGCATAGTGTGGGCCTGTGTGGCATAGTGTGGTCCTGTGTGGCATAGTGTGGGCCTGTGTGGCATAGTGTGGGCCTGTGTGGCATAGTGTGGGCCTGTGTGGCATAGTGTGGGCCTGTGTGGCATAGTGTGGGCCTGTGTGGCATAGTGTGGGCCTGTGTGGCATAGTGTGGTCCTGTGGCATAGTGTGGGCCTGTGTGGCATAGTGTGGGCCTGTGTGGCATAGTGTGGGCCTGTGTGGCATAGTGTGGTCCTGTGTGGCATAGTGTGGGCCTGTGTGGCATAGTGTGGGCCTGTGTGGCATAGTGTGGGCCTGTGTGGCATAGTGTGGGCCTGTGTGGCATAGTGTGGGCCTGTGTGGCATAGTGTGGGCCTGTGTGGCATAGTGTGGGCCTGTGTGGCATAGTGTGGTCCTGTGTGGCATAGTGCAGTGTGTGGCATAGTGTGGGCCTGTGGCATAGTGTGGGCTGTGTGGCATAGTGTGGGCCTGTGTGGCATAGTGTGGTCCTGTGTGGCATAGTGTGGGCCTGTGTGGCATAGTGTGGGCCTGTGTATAGTGGGCCTGTGTGGCATGAGTGTGGGCCTGTGTGGCATAGTGTGGTCCTGTGTGGCATAGTGTGGGCCTGTGTGTGGCATAGTGTGGGCCTGTGTGGCATAGTGTGAACCCTGTGTGGCATAGTGTGGGCCTGTGTGGCATAGTGAGCCTGTTTGCATAGTGTGAGACCTGTGTGGCATAGTGTGGGCCTGTGTGGCATAGTGTGGTCCTGTGTGGCATAGTGTGGGCCTGTGTGGCAGTGTGGGCCTGAGTCTGTGTGGGCCTGTGCATAGTCTTGAGCCTGTGTGGCATAGTGTGGGCCTGTGTGGCATAGTCAGCAGACCTGTGTGGCATAGTGTGGGCCTGTGTGGCATAGTGTGGGCCTGTGTGGCATAGTGGGCCTGTGTGGCATAGTGTGGTCCTGTGTGGCATAGTGTGGGCCTGTGCTGGCATGAACTGTGGGCCTGTGTGGCGCAAGTGTGTGTCATGTTTGTCTTATATTATGCATCCAGCATAATATATATTGATTTCCCCCTGCTGGTCTTATTAGGTTAGTTCCTTTTCTCTCTCCCTCCCTCTCTCTCTTCTCTCTATCGTTCCGTTCCTGCTCCCAGCTGTTCCCTATTCCCTAATCAATCATCTAATCTTTTCACACCTGTTCCGTATCTTGCCCTCTGATTAGAGTCATATTTCTCCCCTTGTCTTAGTTTCTGTCCTGTCGGATCCTTGTATATTGTTCGCCGTGCTGTGTCTTTGTCTCGCCCTGTCGTGTCTTGTTTCCCTCAGATGCTGCGTGTGAGCAGGTGTCTGAGTCTGCTACGGTCGGTGCCTTCCCGAGGCAACCTACAGTTTATGGTCGAGTCTCCAGTCTGTCCTCGTCACTACGAGTGGAATTAGTTTTTATGTTTTGTTTTCTGCTCCGATTTGTCTAGGAGTATTGCCTATTTCCTTTACTGGAATAAAGACTCTGTTTTAGCCAAGTCGCTTTTGGGTCCTCATTCACCTGCATAACAGAAGGATCCGACCAAGAATGGACCCAGCGACTACAGATGCTCGTAACACTGCCGTCGAGATCAGAGGCCATGCTCGGCAGACACGAGCAGGAATTTGTCTGCTGCTCGTCATGCCTTGGAGAACCTGGCGCTCAGGTTTCAGAGCCTCTCTGGACAGTTCCAGAGTCTTCGTCTCGTGCCACCTGCTACTTCCTGGTCTGCCGAGCCTCCGGAACCTAGGGTTAATAACCCACCTTGTTACTCCGGGCAGCCCACGGGAGGTGCTCTTTCTCACCCAGTGTGATATTGTGTTCTCTCTCCAACCTTTACTCTAAAGAGAGCTCGGGTTGCTCGATCATATCACTCCTTACTGGCGGGCTCGAGGAGTGGGGCACAGCTATCTGGGGAGGCAAGGGATTGATTGTTCTAACAATTACCAGAACTTTAAAGAGGAGATGATTCGGGTTTTTGATCGTTCAGTTTTGGTAGGGAGGCTTCTAGGGCCCTGGCTTCCCTATGTCAAGGTGATCGATCCATAGCGGATACTCTATAGAGGTTTCGCACTCTTGCTGCCTCTAGTGACTGGGCAGGCAGGCACTCGCTCGTTTTCTGGGACTCCACGCAGGAGTTAGAGATGAGATTCTCTCTCCCGGGGAGGTTCCTTCCAGTGTGGACTCTTTGATTGCTCGCCCATCCGCATAGGAACTGACGGGTAGATCTTCGTCGCAAGCTGTGGAAGAGAGCTCGCGTTAACGGTGTTTCCCATCCGCATCGCAACCATCTCCCTCCTCTGGCTCAGAGACTGAGCCCATGCAGCTGGGAGGTATTCGCATCTCGACTAAGGAGAGGGAACGAAGGATCACCAACCGCCTGTGCCTCTATTGCGGACTTGCTGGACATTTTGTCAATTCATGTCCAGTAAAGCCAGAGCTCATCAGTAAGCGAGGGCTACTGGTGGCGCTACTACTCAGGTCTCCTCCGTCACTTTTCTCGGTTCTGTTATTTCAGCTGATGGCATTCAGATGGATCCCGCTAAGGTCCAAGCTGTCAGTGATTGGCCCGTTCCAAGGTCACGTGTCGAGTTGCAGCGCTTTCTAGGTTTCGCTAATTTCTATCGGCGTTTCATTCGTAATTTCGGTCAAGTTGCTGCCCCTCTCACAGCTCTTACTTCTGTCAAGACGTGTTTTAAGTGGTCCGGTTCCGCCCAGGGAGCTTTTGATCTTCTCAAAGAACGTTTTACGTCCGCTCCTATCCTCGTTACTCCTGACGTCACTAAACAATTCATTGTCGAGGTTGACGCTTCAGAGGTAGGCGTGGGAGCCATTCTATCCCAGCGCTTCCAGTCTGACGATAAGGTTCATCCTTGCGCTTATTTTTCTCATCGCCTGTCGCCATCGGAACGCAACTATGATGTGGGTAACCGCGAACTGCTCGCCATCCGCTTAGCCCTAGGCGAATGGCGACAGTGGTTGGAGGGGGCGACCGTTCCTTTTGTCGTTTGGACAGACCATAAGAACCTTGAGTACATCCGTTCTGCCAAACGACTTAATGCACGTCAAGCTCGTTGGGCGTTGTTTTTCGCTCGTTTCGAGTTTGTGATTTCTTACCGTCCGGGTAGTAAGAACACCAAGCCTGATGCCTTATCCCGTCTCTTTAGTTCTTCTGTGGCTTCTACTGATCCCGAGGGGATTCTTCCTTATGGGCGTGTTGTCGGGTTGACAGTCTGGGGAATTGAAAGACAGGTTAAGCAAGCACTCACGCACACTGCGTCGCCGCGCGTTGTCCTAGTAACCTTCTTTTCGTTCCTGTTTCTACTCGTCTGGCTGTTCTTCAGTGGGCTCACTCTGCCAAGTTAGCTGGGCATCCCGGCGTTCGAGGTACTCTTGCTTCTATTCGCCAGCGCTTTTGGTGGCCTACTCAGGAGCGTGACACGCGCCGTTTCGTGGCTGCTTGTTCGGACTGCGCGCAGACTAAGTCAGGTAACTCTCCTCCTGCCGGTCGTCTCAGACCGCTTCCCATTCCTTCTCGACCATGGTCTCACATCGCCTTAGACTTCATTACCGGTCTGCCTTTGTCTGCGGGGAAGACTGTGATTCTTACGGTTGTCGATAGGTTCTCTAAGGCGGCACATTTCATTCCCTCGCTAAGCTTCCTTCCGCTAAGGAGACGGCACAAATCATCATCGAGAATGTGTTCAGAATTCATGGCCTCCCGTTAGACGCCGTTTCAGACAGAGGTCCGCAATTCACGTCACAGTTTTGGAGGGAGTTCTGTCGTTTGATTGGTGCGTCCGTCAGTCTCTCTTCCGGGTTTCATCCCCAGTCTAACGGTCAAGCAGAAAGGGCCAATCAGACGATTGGTCGCATACTACGCAGCCTTTCTTTTAGAAACCCTGCGTCTTGGGCAGAACAGCTCCCCTGGGCAGAATACGCTCACAACTCGCTTCCTTCGTCTGCTACCGGGTTATCTCCGTTTCAGAGTAGTCTGGGTTACCAGCCTCCTCTGTTCTCATCCCAGCTTGCCGAGTCCAGCGTTCCCTCCGCTCAAGCGTTTGTCCAACGTTGTGAGCGCACCTGGAGGAGGGTGAGGTCTGCACTTTGCCGTTACAGGGCACAGACTGTGAGAGCCGCCAATAAACGTAGGATTAAGAGTCCTAGGTATTGTTGCGGCCAGAGAGTGTGGCTTTCCACTCGTAACCTTCCCCTTACGACAGCTTCTCGTAAGTTGACTCCGCGGTTCATTGGTCCGTTCCGTGTCTCCCAGGTCGTCAATCCTGTCGCTGTGCGACTGCTTCTTCCGCGACATCTTCGTCGCGTCCATCCTGTCTTCCATGTCTCCTGTGTCAAGCCCTTTCTTCGCACCCCCGTTCGTCTTCCCCCCCCCGTCCTTGTCGAGAGCGCACCTATTTACAAGGTACGTAGGATCATGGACATGCGTTCTCGGGGACGGGGTCACCAATACTTAGTGGATTGGGAGGGTTACGGTCCTGAGGAGAGGAGTTGGGTTCCGTCTCGGGACGTGCTGGACCGTTCGCTGATTGATGATTTCCTCCGTTGCCGCCAGGATTCCTCCTCGAGTGCGCCAGGAGGCGCTCGGTGAGTGGGGGGGTACTGTCATGTTTTGTCTTATATTGTCTTGTCATTTTGCTTTCCCTTCTGTTCGTTTTCCCCTGCTGGTCTTATTAGGTTCGTTCCTTTTTTCTCTCTCCCTCCCTCTCTCTCTTCTCTCTATCGTTCCGTTCCTGCTCCCAGCTGTTCCTATTCCCCTAATCAATCATCTAATCTTTTCACACCTGTTCCGTATCTTGCCCTCTGATTAGAGTCCCTATTTCTCCCCTTGTCTTCCGTTTCTGTCCTGTCGGATCCTTGTATATTGTTCGCCGTGCTGTGTCTTTGTCTCGCCCTGTCGTGTCTTGTTTCCCTCAGATGCTGCGTGTGAGCAGGTGTCTGAGTCTGCTACGGTCGGTGCCTTCCCGAGGCAACCTACAGTTTATGGTCGAGTCTCCAGTCTGTCCTCGTCACTACGAGTGGA
>NW_025753842.1:0-10006 GCF_021184085.1 Oncorhynchus gorbuscha | reverse complement strand
TGAGGATTATTTATCTGTGTCTCTTGACGCCGGTACCATAGTGCCTTCTTCCTCTCCGGCCGGGCGGGGTTCTTTTTGTTAAGAAAAAGGACGGTACTCTGCGCCCCTGCGTGGATTATCGAGGGCTGAATGACATAACGGTTAAGAATCGTTATACGCTTCCCCTTATGTCATCAGCCTTCGAGATTCTGCAGGAGCCAGGTGCTTTACTAAGTTGGACCTTCGTAACGCTTACCATCTCGTGCGCATCAGAGAGGGGGCGAGTGGAAAACGGCGTTTAACACTCTGTTAGGGCATTTTGAGTACCGGGTTCTGCCGTTTGGTCTCGCCAATGCGCCAGCTGTTTTTCAGGCATTAGTTAATGATGTTCTGAGAGACATGCTGAACATCTTTGTTTTTGTCTATCTTGACGATATCCTGATTTTTTCACCGTCACTCGAGATTCATGTTCAGCACGTTCGACGTGTTCTACAGCGCCTTTTAGAGAATTGTCTCTACGTGAAGGCTGAGAAGTGCTCTTTTCATGTCTCCTCCGTTACTTTTCTCGGTTCCGTTATTTCCGCTGAAGGCATTCAGATGGATTCCGCTAAGGTCCAAGCTGTCAGTGATTGGCCCGTTCCAAGGTCACGTGTCGAGTTGCAGCGCTTTCTAGGTTTCGCTAATTTCTATCGGCGTTTCATTCGTAATTTCGGTCAAGTTGCTGCCCCTCTCACAGCTCTTACTTCTGTCAAGACGTGTTTTAAGTGGTCGGTTCCGCCCAGGGAGCTTTTGATCTTCTAAAAGAACGTTTTACGTCCGCTCCTATCCTCGTTACTCCTGACGTCACTAGACAATTCATTGTCGAGGTTGGCCTTCAGAGGTGGCGTGGGAGCCATTCTATCCCAGCGCTTCCAGTCTGACGATAAGGTTCATCCTTGCGCTTATTTTCTCATCGCCTGTCGCCATCTGAACGCAACTATGATGTGGGTAACCGCGAACTGCTCGCCATCCGCTTAGCCCTAGGCGAATGGCGACAGTGGTTGGAGGGGCGACCGTTCCTTTTGTCGTTTGGACAGACCATAAGAACCTTGAGTACATCCGTTCTGCCAAACGACTTAATGCCCGTCAAGCTCGTTGGGCGTTGTTTTTCGCTCGTTCGAGTTTGTGATTTCTTACCGTCCGGGTAGCAAAAACACCAAGCCTGATGCCTTATCCCGTCTGTTTAGTTCTTCTGTGGCTTCTACTGATCCCGAGGGGATTCTTCCTTATGGGCGTGTTGTCGGGTTGACAGTCTGGGGAATTGAAAGACAGGTTAAGCAAGCACTCACGCACACTGCGTCGCCGCGCGCTTGTCCTAGTAACCTCCTTTTTCGTTCCTGTTTCCACTCGTCTGGCTGTTCTTCAGTGGGCTCACTCTGCCAAGTTAGCTGGTCATCCCGGTGTTCGAGGCACTCTTGCGTCTATTCGCCAGCGCTTTTGGTGGCCGACTCAGGAGCGTGACACGCGCCGTTTCGTGGCTGCTTGTTCGGACTGCGCGCAGACTAAGTCGGGTAACTCTCCTCCTGCCGGTCGTCTCAGACCGCTCCCCATTCCTTCTCGACCATGGTCTCACATCGCCCTAGACTTCATTACCGGTCTGCCTTTGTCTGCGGGAAGACTGTGATTCTTACGGTTGTCGATAGGTTCTCTAAGGCGGCACATTTCATTCCCCTCGCTAAACTTCCTTCCGCTAAGGAGACGGCACAAATCATCATCGAGAATGTGTTCAGAATTCATGGCCTCCCGTTAGACGCCGTTTCAGACAGAGGCCCGCAATTCACGTCACAGTTTTGGAGGGAGTTCTGTCGTTTGATTGGTGCGTCCGTCAGTCTCTCTTCCGGGTTTCATCCCCAGTCTAACGGTCAAGCAGAGAGGGCCAATCAGACGATTGGTCGCATACTACGCAGCCTTTCTTTCAGAAACCCTGCGTCTTGGGCAGAACAGCTCCCTGGGCAGAATACGCTCACAACTCGCTTCCTTCGTCTGCTACCGGGTTATCTCCGTTTCAGAGTAGTCTGGGTTACCAGCCTCCTCTGTTCTCATCCCAGCTTGCCGAGTCCAGCGTTCCCTCCGCTCAAGCATTTGTCCAACGTTGTGAGCGCACCTGGAGGAGGGTGAGGTCTGCACTTTGCCGTTACAGGGCACAGACTGTGAGAGCCGCCAATAAACGTAGGATTAAGAGTCCAAGGTATTGTTGCGGCCAGAGAGTGTGGCTTTCCACTCGCAACCTTCCTCTTATGACAGCTTCTCGTAAGTTGACTCCGCGGTTCATTGGTCCGTTCCGTGTCTCCCAGGTCGTCAATCCTGTCGCTGTGCGACTGCTTCTTCCGCGACATCTTCGTCGCGTCCATCCTGTCTTCCATGTCTCCTGTGTCAAGCCCTTTCTTCGCACCCCCGTTCGTCTTCCCTCCCCCCCTCCCGTCCTTGTCGAGAGCGCACCTATTTACAAGGTACGTAGGATCATGGACATGCGTTCTCGGGGACGAGGTCACCAATACTTAGTGGATTGGGAGGGTTACGGTTCTGAGGAGAGGAGTTGGGTTCCGTCTCGGGACGTGCTGGACCGTTCACTTATTGATGATTTCCTCCGTTGCCGCCAGGATTCCTCCTCGAGTGCGCCAGGAGGCGCTCGGTGAGTGGGGGGGTACTGTCATGTTTTGTCTTAGATTGTCTTGTCATTTTGCTTTTCCCTCTGTTCGTTTTCCCCCTGCTGGTCTTTTTAGGTTCGTTCCCCTTTTTCTCTCTCTCTTCCTCTCTCTCTTCTCTCTATCGTTCCGTTCCTGCTCCCAGCTGTTCCTATTCCCCTAATCAATCATTTAGTCTTCCCACACCTGCTCCCTATCTTTTCCCTGATTAGAGTCCCTATTTCTCCCCTTGTTTTCCGTTTCTGCCCTGTCGGATCCTTGTCTATTGTTCACCGTGCTGTGTCTGTGTATCGCCCTGTCGTGTCGTGTTTCCCTCAGATGCTGCGTGGTGAGCAGGTGTCTGAGTCTGCTACGTTCAAGTGCCTTCCCGAGGCAACCTGCAGTTCTTGATCGAGTCTCCAGTCTGTTCTCGTCATTACGAGTGGAATTATGTCTTATGTTTGTAGATTTACTTTACTGGATTAAAGACTCTGTTTTCGCCAAGTCGCTTTTGGGTCCTCATTCACCTGCATGACAATCTAGGGGTATTATATATCTATGTTGGCCTGGTATGGTTCCCTATCAGAGGCAGCTGTTTATTGTTGTCTCTGATTGGGGATCATATTTAGGTAGCCATTTCCCCATTGTGGTTTGTGGGATCTTGTCTAGGTATATTTGCCTGCGAGCACTACTCTGAGCTTCACGTTTCGTTTGTTTGCTTTATTGTTTTTGTTCTTTAAGTTTCTCTTCCAAATAAAAGGATGGAAACATACCATGCTGCATCTTGGTCCACTCCTTATAACGATCGTGACAGAAGATCCCACCACAAACGGACCAAGCAGCATGGCCAGGAGGAGCAGACATCCTGGACATGGGAGGATATCTTGGACGGTAAGGGATCCTGGACATGGGAGGAGATCCTGGCTGGAAAGGATCGCCTTCCATGGGAGCAGACGGCAGCAGCGAGGGAGGAACAATGACGACACCGGGGTTCGCGGCCATGACGGAAGCCCGAGAGGCAGCCTCAAACATTTTTGGGGTGGCACACGGGGTGGTTGGCGGAGCCAGGTTTCAGGCCAGAGCCAACTCCCCGCACCCACATTAAGGTGTGTGTGACCGTTCAGGCACCCCGCTTTAAATGCACACTATCTGCAGTGCGCATTCACAGCCCGGTGTGCTCGGTGTCAGCTCTCCTCACTTGCGGTGCGATAATGAGCATCCAGCCAGGGAGGGTTGTGCCCGGCTCAGCGCTCCTGGTCTCCAGTGCGCCTCTTCGTACCAGGATATCCTGCGCCGGATTAACGCACTGTATTTCCAGTGCGCCTTCACAGCCCAGTGCGTCCTGTGTCAGCGCCCTGCACTTGCCGGGCTAAAGAGAGCATCCAGCCAGGACGGGTTGTGCCAGCTCTAGACCTCCAGTGCGCCTCCACAGTCCAGTACGTCCTGTGCCGGCTCCTCGCTCGTCCTGAGTGCGTATCACCAGCCCGATACCACCAGCCCGGCCAACGCACGAGCTTCCGGCGACAGTTCCCAGTCCAGAGCTTCTGGCGACTGTTCCCAGTCCAGAGCTTCCGGCGACCGTTTCACGGTCCGGAACCTCCGGACGGCACGCGGTCCGGAACCTCCGGCGACGGTTGGCGGTCCGGAACCTCCGGCGGCGGTTCGCGGTCCGGAACCTCCGGGAAGGTCTGCGGTCCGGAACCTCCTGAGACGGTGCAGTCCGGAACCTCCTGAGACGATCTACGTTCCAGAGTCCCCGGGGACAATCCAGGGTCGGTACCAATGGTGACAATCCACGGTCCTTCCGATGACGTATCCACGAGCGGAGTGGGTACTTCGCCCCGCACCGGAGCCACCACCAATGTAGATGTCCCTCCCCTATTGAGTCATGTTTTGTGGTCGGAGTCCGCACCTTTGGCGGGGTAGTACTGTCACGCCCTGACCATAGAGAGCTGTTTATTCTCTATGTTGGTTAGGTCGGGGTGTTATTAAGGGTGCTTTATCTAGGGGTATTATATATCTATGTTGGCCTGGTATGGTTCCCAATCAGAGGCAGCTGTTTATCGTTGTCTCTGATTGGGGATCATATTTAGGTAGCCATTTCCCCATTGTGCTTTGTGGGATCTTGCCTAGGTATAGTTGCCTGTGAGCGCTACTCTGAGCTTCACGGTTCGTTTGTATTGTATTGGTTTTGTTCTTTAAGTTTCTCTTCCAAATAAAAGGATGGAAACATACCATGCTGCATCTTGGTCCACTCCTTATAACGATTGTGACAGTCAGCAACAAAGTAGATATCCTAACTGACTTGCCAAATATATAGTTTGTTGACAATACATTTTTGGAGTGGTTGGAAAACAAATTTGAATGACTCCAACCAAGTGTATGTAAACTTCCGACTTCAACCGAATCAGTTTGCAAACATTGTAAAACATATTTATAATCATTGAGTTAATAAAGCCTCCATACAAACATGGTCTCTTTTCTGCTTTCTTAAGTTAGGCCGCTCCAAAATGCTAGAGTTTCAGCCTAGCTCAGTGCTTTCCGTGGTGGTGGGGCAGCCAGCGGAAAATACTGAGCGTAGGGGTTGGTAATGTTCTCTAGTTGAGCCGTGATTGTCTCAGTGTTCTTTCACTCTTGGGGAAACTATGTCACTAACAAATCTAAGAGTAGAGCCCGAATATTCAAGCTCCTTGGGTGCTGTCATAGTTACATTACAAGTGCCCATCCAAGAAGGCTCAAGGTCATTGGTCACAGATATCTTTGATTGGACTGATCATTTCAACATCATACTTTCAAAATCTTAGCTAGCAGTCATCATCATGAATCAAGTCGACAATCTACTGGCAAATAGTTTTTAAGTCATATGAAGAGAAATTATAGATGAAATGTATTGGTGCTCATCGTCCATTGGACATAAACATTACAGAACAAGTAGTAAAACGCAAATTTAACAATGAGTGGTTTGGAAGGAATCAGTGGTTAACTGCAAGCATTGCAAGGCAATCACTAGCCTCCTATTCGGTGGAGTGGGGGTGTGGTCCCAATTCTGGGTTTGAGAGTCTTTTGCAAGCTTAAAATGATAACCATTCAACATTGGCCATGCTGTCAATCCAGATTTCTGCCGCACTCAAAACAACTTTTGACACGGAACTGGAAAATCTGACTTCATGGGGTTCAAGAGAACTGGGAACTGGGAATACGTTTTGAACAGTCATCCAAATCGGGATTGTAAGTCGGGTACTCGGGCCTCTTTCTAAAGCTACGACCTGAAGCTCACTGACGTCGTCATGATTCAACCTTGTTTTTTTCAGAGTTCCCAGTTGTCTTGAAAGCACCATCAATCCAGAGAATGCCAGACTTTGTTAACAAAATTTGCCTATGAAGAACCTCCGCAACACCTTCCTGTTCAAGTGAGCACAGCACAACAAGGTGAGTCCAAAAATGTATTGTATGCTGCTGAATTATTTATGTAATATGCCAGGGAGATATGTAGACTGTAGCTAAGAAAGTAATACTTTGATCTATTTCCCCCTCTTAATTTTGCCTACTGTTCTGACTTGGTGGTGCACATGTAGCCTATAACCTGTTTTTGATAAAGGTAATCATAAGAACTTTCATTGTCTCCTCATATGACCCCTTTATTTATCCTATGGTTCTGACTTGGTGTACAGGGAGAAAGAACACTGCAAGAATGACCCATGTTCTGAATTCTGTCGATGCACATTTCAAAAGTGTGGAACAAATAGTTATATTTACTACGTTCGTCCTATTAATGTCGTAATCGAAATTATGGATTGCCTCTTTTCTGCTTGTCGTCCCCTTATGCCATAGTTTGTACATCTCAATTGTCAGTAGAAACAACATTTGTTTAAGAAATTCAGCCATATCAGCAATTCTTTTTAAAGGTACTAAATGAGGATGAATGAACTGTTTTGCTGCCAGACATGGCTCCACTGATAGCCAGGTGTAGCAGTGGTAAGACGTTGGGATTGCTTTTGGGACAGCTTTATGTAGACCCAACATGTAACAGTTTGTGGGCACCATTTGTCACCGTTATAGTGCAATTAATGTATTGTTTAATGTTGTATAGTGGCTTTGATTGCATGCATCCCCCAAAAATGCTTGGGGTTTGCCCCACCATGATTTACATGCTAAAATTACCACTGCATATTAGATAGAGCGTTTTACACCAGGGTTGTGTTCATCAGGGCACATCGTAGCAAAACGAGCATTCTGATTGGACAAGTTAAACTAGTCCCTCATGGTTTTTAATCTGTTTGTCTTCCGTTTGTGTCCTGAAGAATGCCACACAGGTTGGGGTAAACTGACTGTTAAATGGGCCAGCAGAAAAAGCGGAAAGCTAAATAAAGTATTTTTTCTAACTAATTAGTTTTGAGTCTCTGGAAGAATCAAGTAATGAGAAGAATGAAATAAATGGCACCATCATCTGTCTTTATCCTCAGCTTAGTAAGGATATCTAATGAGAATGTGTATGTGTGCGTGCATGTATTTGTGTGTGTCAGGAACACCTGCTCTTTCCATGACATAGTTTTCACCTGGTCAGTATATGACCACTTGTTGATGTCACCTGTTAAATCCACTTCAATCAGTGTAGATAAAGGGGAGGAGACAGGTTAACCTATAAGAGTCTAAGTTCTGTCTGAGTCTAGGAGGGGTTCTACTAAGCTATATGGAATTGTTTTAAGAACGTCATACCAAGGTTCATTCTGCTATTTGATTTGGAATATTTTAAGACCACTTGACGTATAAAAAAGTACAACAAATACTTGATGTAACACTTTATTTGGCCTTACTGCCATTATCCCATGAATACACAATGAATAACATATTCACTACATGGAACAAAAAATAGTCCCCGAAGAAATTCTAAAGGAAGTCGGTGTAATGCGATGGAATTGGAACCAGGTGAGATGGAAGACGAGACAAAACCAATGGAAATTAAAAGTGGTTCGGCGATGGCTAGAAGGTTGGTGACTTCGACCGCCGAACGCCGCCCGAACAAGGAGAGGGACAAATTTTGGCGGAAGTCGTGACAGTACCCCACCCCTTGACGCGCGGTTCCAGCCACCTCGGCCCAGATCATGAACGCTGCTCACTCCTCTGGCCTCCTAGCAATAGGACCGCATTAACCTACCCACATCCTGGTTCACTCTCTCCACCTGCCCAATACTCTTGGGGTGAAACCCTGAAGTAAGGCTGATCGAGAACCCCAGACAGTCCATGAATGCCTTCCAGACCCTAGACGTGAACTGGGGACCCCGATCAGACACTATATCCTCAGGCACCCCGTAGTGCCGGAAGACGTGTGTAAACAAGGCCTTCGCAGTCTATAGGGCCGTAAGGAGACCGGGCAGAGGGAGGAGAAGACAGGACTTCAACCAGGATCGCGGTGTTACCCTGTGAGTGGAAGATCAGTCAGAAAATCGACCGACAGGTGCAACCTTGGCCGCTGTGGAACGGGTAAGGGGTGTAGCTTACCTTTGGGCAAGTGCCTAGGAGCCTTATTGTCATGCAGGTGAAAGAGGACCCAAACGCGACTTAACAGAAACAGAGTTTATTAAAGTCCAAAACGGAATAACAGAAATCCTCTAGACTCGTAGAGGGGAAACAACTGGAGAAGCGGCCACAGACTGCAGGTCGCTTCGGGTAGGCGCAGGCCGTAGTCGACTGAGACACCTGCTCACACGCAGCATCTGATGAAGGCACAAAACACGACAGGACAGGGTGATACACAATCACGGCAAAAACACGACAGGACAGGGCGAAACGCAATCACAGCATGGTGAATACAATACAAGGAACCGACGGAACAGGAACGGATCACAAAGGAATAAATAGGGACTCTAATCAGGGGAAAGGATCGGGAACAGGTGTGGGAAGACTAAATGATGATTAGGGGAATAGGAACAGCTGGGAGCAGGAACGGGCGACAGAGAGAAGAGAGAGCGAGAGAGTGAGAGAGGGAGGGGAGAGAGAGGGATAGAAGGAGGGAAAGAACCAAACAAGACCAGCAGAGGGAAACGAATAGCATGGGGAGCACAGGGACAAGACATGACAATAAATGACAAACATGACAGTACCCCCCACTCACCGGCGCCTCCTGGCGCACTCGAGGAGGAATCCTGGCGGCAACGGAGGAAATCATCGATGAGCGAACGGTCCAGCACGTCCCGAGACGGAACCCAACTCCTCTCCTCAGGACCGTAACCCTCCCAATCCACTAGGTATTGGTGACCCCGTCCCCGAGAACGCATGTCCATAATCTTATGTACCTTGTAAATAGGTGCGCTCTCGACAAGGACGGGAGGGGGGAGGGAAGACGAACGGGGGTGCGAAGAAAGGGCTTAACACAGGAGACATGGAAGACAGGATGGACGCGACGAAGATGTCGCGGAAGAAGCAGTCGCACAGCGACAGGATTGACGACCTGGGAGACACGGAACGGACCAATGAACCGCGGAGTCAACTTACGAGAAGCTGTCGTAAGAGGAAGGTTGCGAGTGGAAAGCCACACTCTCTGGCCGCAACAATACCTTGGACTCTTAATCCTGCGTTTATTGGCGGCTCTCACCGTCTGTGCCCTGTAACGGCAAAGTGCAGACCTCACCCTCCTCCAGGTGCGCTCACAACGTTGGACAAACGCTTGAGCGGAGGGAACGCTGGACTCGGCAAGCTGGGATGAGAACAGAGGAGGCTGGTAACCCAGACTACTCTGAAACGGAGATAACCCGGTAGCAGACGAAGGAAGCGAAGTGAGCGTATTCTGCCCAGGGAGCTGTTCTGCCCAAGACGCAGGGTTTCTGAAAGAAAGGCTGCGTAGTATGCGACCAATCGTCTGATTGGCCCTCTCTGCTTGACCGTTAGACTGGGGATGAAACCCGGAGGAGAGACTGACGGACGCACCAATCAAACGACAGAACTCCCTCCAAAACTGTGACGTGAATTGCGGGCCTCTGTCTGAAACGGCGTCTAACGGGAGGCCATGAATTCTGAATACATTCTCAATAATGATCTGTGCCGTCTCCTTAGCGGAAGGAAGTTTAAGCGAGGAATGAAATGTGCCGCCTTAGAGAACCTATCGACAACCGTCAGAATCACAGTCTTCCCCCGCAGACAAAGGCAGACCGGTAATGAAGTCTAAGGCAATGTGAGACCATGGTCGAGAAGGAATGGGGGAGCGGTCTGAGACGACCGGCAGGAGAGAGTTACCCGACTTAGTCTGCGCGCAGTCCGGAACAAGCAGCCACGAAACGGGCGCGTGTCACGCTCCTGAGTCGGCCACCAAAGCGCTGGCGAATAGACGCAAGAGTGCCTCGAACACCGGGATGACCCGCTAACTTGGC
>NW_025753841.1:0-10006 GCF_021184085.1 Oncorhynchus gorbuscha | reverse complement strand
GACTTACAAATTAGTGCATTCACCTTATGACATCCAGTGGAACAGTCACTTTACAATAGTGCATCTAAAACTTAGGGGTGGGGTGAGAGGATTACTTAACCTATCCTAGGTATTCCTTAAAGAGGTGGGGTTTCAGGTGTCTCCGGAAGGTGGTGATTGACTCCGCTGTCCTGGCGTCGTGAGGGAGTTTGTTCCACCATTGGGGGCCAGGGCAGCGAACAGTTTTGACTGGGCTGAGCGGGAGCTGTACTTCCTCAGTGGTAGGGAGGCGAGCAGGCCAGAGGTGGATGAACGCAGTGCCCTTGTTTGGGTGTAGGGCCTGATCAGAGCCTGGAGGTACTGAGTGCCGTTCCCCTCACAGCTCCGTAGGCAAGCACCATGGTCTTGTAGCGGATGCGAGCTTCAACTGGAAGCCAGTGGAGAGAACGGAGGAGCGGGGTGACGTGAGAGAACTTGGGAAGGTTGAACACCAGACGGGCTGCGGCGTTCTGGATGAGTTGAAGGGGTTTAATGGCACAGGCAGGAGCCCAGCCAACAGCGAGTTGCAGTAATCCAGACGGGAGATGACAAGTGCCTGGATTAGGACCTGCGCCGCTTCCTGTGTGAGGCAGGGTCGTTCTCTGCGGATGTTGTAGAGCATGAACCTACAGGAACGGGCCACCGCCTTGATGTTAGTTGAGAACGACAGGGTGTTGTCCAGGATCACGCCAAGGTTCTTGGCGCTCTGGGAGGAGGACACAATGGAGTTGTCAACCGTGATGGGCGAGATCATGGAACGGGCAGTCCTTCCCCGGGAGGAAGAGCAGCTCCGTCTTGCCGAGGTTCAGCTTGAGGTGGTGATCCGTCATCCACACTGATATGTCTGCCAGACATGCAGAGATGCGATTCGCCACCTGGTCATCAGAAGGGGAAAGGAGAAGATTAATTGTGTGTCGTCTGCATAGCAATGATAAGAGAGACCATGTGAGGTTATGACAGAGCCAAGTGACTTGGTGTATAGCGAGAATAGAGAGGGCCAAGAACAGAGCCCTGGGGGACACCAGTGGTGAGAGCGTGGTGAGGAGACAGATTCGCCACGCCACCTGGTAGGAGCGACCTGTCAGGTAGGACGCAATCCAGCGTGGGCCGCGCCGGAGATGCCCAACTCGGAGAGGGTGGAGAGGAGGATCTGATGGTTCACAGTATCGAAGGCAGCCGACAGATCTAGAAGGATGAGAGCAGAGGAGAGAGAGTTAGCTTTAGCAGTGCGGAGCGCCTCCACGATACAGAGAGGAGAGTAGTCTCAGTTGAATGACTAGTCTTGAAACCTGACTGATTTGGATCAAGAAGGTCATTCAGAGAGAGATAGCGGGAGAGCTGGCCAGGGACGGCACGTTCAAGAGTTTTGGAGAGAAAAGAAAGAAGGGATACTGGTCTGTAATTGTTGACATCGGAGGGATCGAGTGTAGGTTTTTTCAGAAGGGGTGCAACTCTCGCTCTCTTGAAGACGGAAGGGACGTAGCCAACGGTCAGGGATGAGTTGATGAGCGAGGTGAGGTAAGGGAGAAGGTCTCCGGAAATGGTCTGGAGAAGAGAGGAGGGATAGGGTCAAGCGGGCAGGTTGTTGGGCGGCCGGTCATTCACAAGACGCGAGATTTCATCTGGAGAGAGAGGGAGAAAGAGGTCAGAGCACAGGGTAGGGCAGTGTGAGCAGAACCAGCGTGTCGTTTGACTTAGCAAACGAGGGATCGGATGTCGTCGACCTTCTTTTTCAAAATGGTTGACGGTCATCTGCAGAGAGGGAGGAGGGGGGAGGGGGCGGAGGATTCAGGAGGGAGGAGAAGGTGGCAAAGAGCTTCCTAGGGTTAGAGGCAGATGCTTGGAATTTAGCGTGGTAGAAAGTGGCTTTAGCAGCAGAGACAGAGGAGGAAAATGTAGAGAGGAGGGAGTGAAAGGATGCCAGGTCCGCAGGGAGGCGAAGATTTTCCTCCATTTCCGCCGGCTGCCCGGAGCCCTGTTCTGTGAGCCTCGCAATGAGTCATCGAGCCACGGAGCGGGAGGGGAGGACCGAGCCGGCCTGGAGGATAGGGGACATAGAGAGTCAAGGGATGAAGAGAGGGAGGAGAGGAGGGTTGAGGAGGCAGAATCAGGAGATAGGTGGGAGAAGGTTTGAGCGGAGGGAAGAGATGATAGGATGGAAGAGGAGAGAGTAGCGGGGGGAGAGAGAGCGAAGGTTGGGACGGCGCGATACCATCCGAGTAGGGGCAGTGTGGGAGGTGTTGGATGAGAGCGAGAGGGAAAAGGATACAAGGCAGTGGTCGGAGACTTGGAGGGGAGTTGCAATGAGGTTAGTGGAAGAACAGCATCTAGTAAAGATGAGGTCGAGCGTATTGCCTGCCTTGTGAGTAGGGGGGGAAGGTGAGAGGGTGAGGTCAAAAGAGGAGAGGAGTGGAAAGAAGGAGGCAGAGAGGAAAGAGTCAAAGGTAGACGGGGGAGGTTAAAGTCGCCCAGAACTGTGAGAGGTGAGCCGTCCTCAGGAAAGGAGCTTATCAAGGCATCAAGCTCATTGATGAACTCTCCGAGGGAACCTGACAGGGCGATAAATGATAAGGATGTTAAGCTTGAAAGGGCTAGTAACTGTGACAGCATGGAATTCAAAGGAGGCGATAGACAGATGGGTAAGGGGAGAAAGAGAGAATGACCACTTGGGAGAGATGAGGATCCCGGTGCCACCACCCCGCTGACCAGACGCTTCCGGGTGTGCGAGAACACGTGGGCGGACGAAGAGAGAGCAGTAGGAGTAGCAGTGTTGTCTGTGGTGATCCATGTTTCCGTCAGTGCCAAGAAGTCGAGGGACTGGAGGGAGGCATAGGCTGAGATGAACTCTGCCTTGTTGACCGCAGATTGGCAGTTCCAGAGGCTACCGGAGACCTGAACTCCACGTGGTCGTGCGCGCTGGGACCACCAGAGTAGGGTGGCGCGGCCACGCGGTGAGGAGCGTTTGTATGGTCTGGGCAGAGAGGAGAGAACAGGGATAAACAGACACATAGTTGACAGGCTACAGAAGAGGCTACGCTAATGCAAAGGAGATTGAATGACAAGTGGACTACACGCCTCGAATGTTCAGAAAGTTAAGCTTACGTAGCAAGAATCTTATTGACTAAAAAATGATTAAAATGATACAGTACTGCTGAAGTAGGCCAGCTGGCAGTGGGTGCGTTGTTGACACTACACTAATCAATCAAGTCGTTCCTGCTGGAGTGTAATAGTTTCTGCAGTGTTGTTATTCGGGGCTAGCAGGCTAGCTAGCAGTGTTGTTTACGTTACGCTATGCTAAAAGAACGACACAGATGGCTAGCGAACCTAGAAAATCGCCTAGACTACACAATTATCTTTGATACAAAGACGGCTATGTAGCTAGCTAAGTAGCTAGCTACGATCAAACAAATCAAACCGTTGTACTGTAATGAAATGAAGTGAAAATGTGATACTACCTGTGAATGCGGACCGGTAGTTGAGTTCTATACAGAAGACGTTGGCTAGCGTTGGCTAGCTGTTGGCTAGCTAGCAGAGTCACCTACGTTGGTAGAGCATGGCGCTTGTAACGCCAGGGTAGTGGGTCGATTCCCGGGACCACCCATACATAGAATGTATGCACACATGACTGTAAGTCGCTTTGGATAAAAGCGTCTGCTAAATGGCATATATTATTATTATTATTATTATTAAATAGCTGGCTAGCTAACCTCGGTAAATTAAGATCTACTAGACTGGTACTGTATATCTAATATATGTTGGGTATTAGTGATCTACTAGACTGGTACTGTATATAATATATGTTTGGTATTAGTGATCTAATAGACTGGTACTGTATGTAATATATGTTGGGTATTAGTGATCTACTAGACTGGTACTGTATATAATATATGTTGGGTATCAGTGAGTGATCTACTAGTATAGACTGGTACTGTATATATAATATATGTTGGGTATTAGTGAGTGATCTACTAGTATAGACTGGTACTGTATATAATATATGTTGGGTATTAGTGATCTACTAGTATAGACTGGTACTATATATATAATATATGTTGGGTATTAGTGATCTACTAGTATAGACTGGTACTGTATATATAATATATGTTGTATTAGTGATCTACTAGTATAGACTGGTACTGTATATATAATATATGTTGGGTATTAGTGATCTACTAGTATAGACTGGTACTGTATATAATATATGTTGGGTATTAGTGATCTACTAGTATAGACTGGTACTGTATATCTAATATATGGTGGGTATTAGTGATCTACTGGACTGGTACTGTATATATATATATGGTGGGTATTAGTGATCTACTAGTATAGACTGGTACTGTATATAATATATGTTGGGTATTAGTGATCTACTAGTATAGACTGGTACTGTATATATAATATATGTTGGGTATTAGTGATCTACTAGACTGGTACTGTATATAATATATGTTGGGTATTAGTGATCTACTAGTATAGACTGGTACTGTATATCTAATATATGTTGGGTATTAGTGAGTGATCGACTAGTATAGACTGGTACTGTATATCTAATATATGTTGGGTATTAGTGAGGGATCGACTAGTATAGACTGGTACTGTATATCTAATATATGTTGGGTATTAGTGATCTACTAGACTGGTACTGTATATAATATATGTTGGGTATTAGTGATCTACTAGTATAGACTGGGCTAGTGATCTACTAGTATAGCCTACGGAGCTGTGAGGGGAACGGCACCTTAGTACCTCCAGGCCTCTGGATCAGGCCCTACACCCAAAACAAGGGCACTGCGTTCATCCACCTCCTGGCCTGCTCGCCCCCTACCACTGAGGAAGTACAGCCCCGCTCAGCCCAGTCAAAACTGTTCGCTGCTCTGGCCCCCCAATGGTGGAACAAACTCCTCACGACGCCAGGACAGCGGAGTCAATCACCACCTTCCGGAGACACCTGAAACCCCACTCCTTTAAGGAATACCTAGATAGGATAAGTAATCCCTCTCACCCCCCTTTAAGATTTAGATGCACTATTGTAAGTGACTGTTCCACTGATGTCATAAGGTGAATGCACCAATTTGTAAGTCGCTCTGGATAAGAGCCGTCTGCTAAATGACTTAAATGTAAATGTAAATGTGACTGGTACTGTATATCTAATATATGTTGGGTATTAGTGAGTGATCTACTAGTATAGACTGGTACTGTATATAATATATGTTGGGTATTAGTGATCTACTAGACTGGTACTGTATATAATATATGTTGGGTATTAGTGATCTACTAGTATAGACTGGTACTGTATATCTAATATATGTTGGGTATTAGTGAGTGATCTACTAGACTGGTACTGTATATAATATATGTTGGGTATTAGTGATCTACTAGTATAGACTGGTACTGTATATCTAATATATGTTGGGTATTAGTGAGTGATCTACTAGACTGGTACTGTATATAATATATGTTGGGTATTAGTGATCTACTAGACTGGTACTGTATATATAATATATGTTGGGTATTAGTGATCTACTAGACTGGTACTGTATATAATATATGTTGGGTATTAGTGATCTACTAGACTGGTACTGTATATATAATATATGTTGGGTATTAGTGAGTGATCTACTAGACTGGTACTGTATATATAATATATGTTTGGTATTAGTGAGTGATCTACTAGTATAGACTGGTACTGTATATATAATATATGTTGGGTATTAGTGAGTGATCTACTAGTATAGACTGGTACTGTATATAATATATGTTGGGTATTAGTGAGTGATCTACTAGTATAGACTGGTACTGTATATAATATATGTTGGGTATTAGTGAGTGATCTACTAGTATAGACTGGTACTGTATATTTAATATATGTTGAGTATTAGTGAATGATCTACTAGTATAGACTGGTACTGTATATATAATATATGTTGGGTATTAGTGAGGGATCTACTAGACTGGTACTGTATATATAATATATGTTGGGTATTAGTGATCTACTAGTATAGACTGGTACTGTATATATAATATATGTTGGGTATTAGTGATCTACTAGACTGGTACTGTATATAATATATGTTGGGTATTAGTGATCTACTAGTATAGACTGGTACTGTATATCTAATATATGTTGGGTATTAGTGAGTGATCTACTAGACTGGTACTGTATATAATATATGTTGGGTATTAGTGATCTACTAGACTGGTACTGTATATATAATATATGTTGGGTATTAGTGATCTACTAGACTGGTACTGTATATAATATATGTTGGGTATTAGTGATCTACTAGACTGGTACTGTATATATAATATATGTTGGGTATTAGTGAGTGATCTACTAGACTGGTACTGTATATAATATATGTTTTGGTATTAGTGATCTAATAGACTGGTACTGTATATAATATATGTTGGGTATTAGTGATCTACTAGACTGGTACTGTATATAATATATGTTGGGTATTAGTGATCTACTAGTATAGACTGGTACTGTATATCTAATATATGTTGGGTATGTGGTGAGTGATCTACTAGACTGGTACTGTATATCTAATATATGTTGGGTATTAGTGATCTACTAGACTGGTACTGTATATATAATATATGTTGGGTATTAGTGATCTACTAGACTGGTACTGTATATAATATATGTTGGGTATTAGTGATCTACTAGACTGGTACTGTGTATATAATATATGTTGCGTATTAGTGAGTGATCTACTAGACGGGTACTGTACATAATATATGTTTGGTATTAGTGATCTACTAGACTGGTACTGTATATTTAATATGTTGGGTATTAGTGAATGATCTACTAGTATAGACTGGTACTGTATATATAATATATGTTGGGTATTAGTGAGTGATCTACTAGTATAGACTGGTACTGTATATATAATATATGTTGGGTATTAGTGAGTGATCTACTAGTATAGACTGGTACTGTATATATAATATATGTTGGGTATTAGTGAAGTGATCTACTAGTATAGACTGGTACTGTATATAATATATGTTGGGTATTAGTGAGTGATCTACTAGTATAGACTGGTACTGTATATATAATATATGTTGGGTATTAGTGATCTACTAGTATAGACTGGTACTGTATATCTAATATATGTTTGGTATTAGTGATCTACTAGTATAGACTGGTACTGTATATCTAATATATGTTGGGTATTAGTGATCTACTAGTATAGACTGGTACTGTATATAATATATGTTGGGTATTAGTAAATGATCTACTAGTATAGACTGGTACTGTATATATAATATATGTTGGGTATTAGTGATCTACTAGACTGGTACTGTATATAATATATGTTGGGTATTAGTAAATGATCTACTAGTATAGACTGGTACTGTATATATAATATATGTTGGGTATTAGTGATCTACTAGACTGGTACTGTATATAATATATGTTGGGTATTAGTGAGTGATCTACTTTTTTTTTTATAGACTGGTACTGTATATATAATATATGTTGGGTATTAGTGGTCCTTCTGTAGCTCAGTTGGTAGAGCATGGCGCTTGTAATGCCAGGGTAGTGGGTTCGATCCCAAGACCACCCATACGTAGAATGTATGCACACATGACTGTACGTCGCTTTGGATAAAAGCCGCTGCTAAATGGCATTTTTTTTTTTTTTTACTAGTATAGACTGGTACTGTATATATAATATATGTTGGGTATTAGTGAGTGATCTACTAGTATAGACTGGTACTGTATATAATATATGTTGGGTATTAGTGAGTGATCTACTAGACTGGTACTGTATATATAATATATGTTGGGTATTAGTGATCTACTAGACTGGTACTGTATATCTAATATATGTTGGGTATTAGTGAGTGATAAACTAGACTGGTACTGTATAAAATATATGTTGGGTATTAGTGAGAGATCGACTAGTATAGACTGGTACTGTATATATAATATATGTTGGGTATTAGTGATCTACTATTATAGACTGGTACTGTATATAATATATGTTGGGTATTAGTGATCTACTAGACTGGTACTGTATATAATATATGTTGGGTATAGTGATCTACTAGACTGGTACTGTATATAATATATGTTGGGTATTAGTGATCTACTAGTATAGACTGGTACTGTATATAATATATGTTGGGTATTAGTGATCTACTAGTATAGACTGGTACTGTATATATAATATATGTTGGGTATTAGTGATCTACTAGTATAGACTGGTACTGTATATAATATGTTGGGTATAGTGATCTACTAGACTGGTACTGTATATAATATATGTTGGGTATTAGTGATCTACTAGACTGGTACTGTATATAATATATGTTTGGTATTAGTGATGACTGGTACTGTATATATATATATGTTGGGTATTAGTGAGTGATCTACTAGTATAGACTGGTACTGTATATAATATATGTTTGGTATTAGTGATCTAATAGACTGGTACTGTATATATAATATATGTTGGTATTAATGATCTACTAGTATAGACTGGTACTTTATATCTAATATATGTTGGGTATTAGTGATCTACTAGTATAGACTGGTACTGTATATCTAATATATGTTGGGTATTAGTGAGGATCGACTAGTATAGACTGGTACTGTATATATAATATATGTTGGGTATTTGTGATCTACTAGTATATACTGGTACTGTATATAATATATGTTGGGTATTAGTGAGTGATCGACTAGTATAGACTGGTACTGTATATATAATATATGTTGACTGGTACTGTATATATAGACTGGTACTGTATATATAATATATGTTGGGTATTAGTGAGTGATCGACTAGTATAGACGGCATGTTGATTGAAACTCAAACCTAAATAATTCCTAGTTTCACAAAACATTGTTCACAATTAACCCTGTATGATCTCTGTGACCCCTACCCCGACCCCAGGCATGGACCTTTCGGCCAATCAGGACGAGGGAGGGTGACCAGGAAGTGTTCCAGGTGGAGATGAGTCGTGAGACAGGAAAAAACAGGAAGTGTGCGTTCCGCACTGCTGCAGGGAAGTACTGGACCTCACCTCCACCGGAGGACTGCAGTGTACCGCCTCCACTAAGTAATACACTACACACACTATACACTACACACACTATACACTATCACACTATACACACTACACACTACACACTACACACTATACACTACACTACACCCACTATATACACACACATACACACTATACACACTATACACACTATACACTACACACTATACACACTATACACACTACACTACACACACTATACACACTATACACACTACACTATACACACACACTATACACTATACACACACTGTACACACACTATACACTATATACACTATACACACTACACACTATACACACTTTACACACTATACACTATACACACTATACACACTACACACACTACACACACTACACACTACACACTATACACACTATACACACTATACACTATACACACTATACACACTACACTACACTATACACTACACACACTACACACACTAACACACTATACACACTATACACTATATACACACTATACACACTATACACACACTATACACACTACACACTATACACACTATACACACTACACCTTACACACTACACTACACACACTATACACAATACACACTACACACACTACACACTACACACACTATACACTATACACACTTACACACTACACACACTATACACACTACACACTATACACACTACACACTACACACTATACACTATCACACTACACACACCCCCACACACCACACACTCTACACACTACACACTATACACATACACACACTACACTACACACACTATACACTACTATACACACTATACACACACACACACTATACACTATACACACTACACACACACACACTACACACACTATACACACTACACACACACACACTACACACACTATACACACTACACACACTATACACACTATACACACTATACACACTATACAT
>NW_025753840.1:0-10007 GCF_021184085.1 Oncorhynchus gorbuscha | reverse complement strand
ACATCACTGCACTATATTACTGCTCCTTATAGGACACATCACTACTCTAGTACTATATTACTGCTCCTTATAGGACACATCACTCTACTCTGTACTATATTACTGCTCCTTATAGGACACATCACTACACTCTGTACTATATTACTGCTCCTTATAGGACACATCACTGCACTATATTACTGCTCCTTATAGGACACATCACTACACTATATTACTGCTCCTTATAGGACACATCACTACACTATATTACTGCTCCTTATAGGACACATCACTGCACTATATTACTGCTCCTTATAGGACACATCACTGCACTATATTACTGCTCCTTATAGGACACATCACTGCACTATATTACTGCTCCTTATAGGACACATCACTACTCTGTACTATATTACTGCTCCTTATAGGACACATCACTCTACTCTGTACTATATTACTGCTCCTTATAGGACACATCACTACACTCTGTACTATATTACTGCTCCTTATAGGACACATCACTACTCTGCACTATATTACTGCTCCTTATAGGACACATCACTACACTCTGTACTATATTACTGCTCCTTATAGGACACATCACTACACTATATTACTGCTCCTTATAGGACACATCACTGCACTATATTACTGCTCCTTATAGGACACATCACTACTCTGTACTATATTACTGCTCCTTATAGGACACATCACTACTCTGTATTATATTACTGCTCCTTATAGGACACATCACTACTCTGTACTATATTACTGCTCCTTATAGGACACATCACTACTCTGTACTATATTACTGCTCCTTATAGGACACATCACTACACTATATTACTGCTCCTTATAGGACACATCACTACACTATATTACTGCTCCTTATAGGACACATCACTACACTATATTACTGCTCCTTATAGGACACATCACTACACTCTGTACTATATTACTGCTCCTTATAGGACACATCACTACACTATATTACTGCTCCTTATAGGACACATCACTACACTATATTACTGCTCCTTATAGGACACATCACTACACTATATTACTGCTCCTTATAGGACACATCACTACTCTGTACTATATTACTGCTCCTTATAGGACACATCACTACTCTGTAATATATTACTGCTCCTTATAGGACACATCACTACACTATATTACTGCTCCTTATAGGACACATCACTACACTATATTACTGCTCCTTATAGGACACATCACTACACTATATTACTGCTCCTTATAGGACACATCACTACACTATATTACTGCTCCTTATAGGACACATCACTACACTATATTACTGCTCCTTATAGGACACATCACTACTCTGTACTATATTACTGCTCCTTATAGGACACATCACTACACTATATTACTGCTCCTTATAGGACACATCACTACACTATATTACTGCTCCTTATAGGACACATCACTACACTATATTACTGCTCCTTATAGGACACATCACTACACTCTGTACTATATTACTGCTCCTTATAGGACACATCACTACACTATATTACTGCTCCTTATAGGACACATCACTACACTATATTACTGCTCCTTATAGGACACATCACTACACTATATTACTGCTCCTTATAGGACACATCACTACTCTGTACTATATTACTGCTCCTTATAGGACACATCACTACACTCTGCGCTATATTACTGCTCCTTATAGGACACATCACTGTACTATATTACTGCTCCTTATAGGACACATCACTACACTATATTACTGCTCCTTATAGGACACATCACTACACTCTGCACTATATTACTGCTCCTTATAGGACACATCACTACACTATATTACTGCTCCTTATAGGACACATCACTACACTATATTACTGCTCCTTATAGGACACATCACTACACTACTATATTACTGCTCCTTATAGGACACATCACTACTCTGTACTATATTACTGCTCCTTATAGGACACATCACTACACTCTGTACTATATTACTGCTCCTTATAGGACACATCACTACACTATATTACTGCTCCTTATAGGACACATCACTACACTATATTACTGCTCCTTATATGACACATCACTACTCTGTACTATATTACTGCTCCTTATAGGACACATCACTACACTATATTACTGCTCCTTATAGGACACATCACTACTCTGTAATATATTTCTGCTCCTTATAGGACACATCACTACACTCTGTACTATATTACTGCTCCTTATAGGACACATCACTACTCTGTACTATATAGTACTGCTCCTTATAGGACACATCACTACACTATATTACTGCTCCTTATAGGACATGCTATACCCCTATATTACTGCTCCTTAGGACACATCACTACACTATATTACTGCTCCTTATAGGACACATCACTACACTATATTACTGCTCCTTATAGGACACATCACTACACTATATTACTGCTCCTTATAGGACACATCACTACACTATATTACTGCTCCTTATAGGACACATCACTACTATATTACTATATTACTGCTACTGCTCATATAGGACACATCACTACACTATATTACTGCTCCTTATAGGACACATCATACACTATATTACTGCTCCTTATAGGACACATCACTACACTATATTACTGCTCCTTATAGGACACATCACTACACTATATTACTGCTCCTTATAGGACACATCCCCTACATATATTACTCTCCTTATAGGACACATCACTACTCTGTAATATATTACTGCTCCTTATAGGACACATCACTACACTCTGCGCTATATTACTGCTCCTTATAGGACACATCACTGTACTATATTACTGCTCCTTATAGGACACATCACTACACTATATTACTGCTCCTTATAGGACACATCACTACACTATATTACTGCTCCTTATAGGACACATCACTACACTATATTACTGCTCCTTATAGGACACATCACTACACTATATTACTGCTCCTTATAGGACACATCACTACACTATATTACTGCTCCTTATAGGACACATCACTACACTATATTACTGCTCCTTATAGGACACATCACTACTCTGTACTATATTACTGCTCCTTATAGGACACATCACTACACTCTGTACTATATTACTGCTCCTTATAGGACACATCACTACACTATATTACTGCTCCTTATAGGACACATCACTACTCTATATTACTGCTCCTTATATGACACATCACTACTCTGTACTATATTACTGCTCCTTATAGGACACATCACTACTCTGTAATATATTACTGCTCCTTATAGGACACATCACTACTCTGTACTATATTACTGCTCCTTATAGGACACATCACTACTCTGTACTATATTACTGCTCCTTATAGGACACATCACTACACTATATTACTGCTCCTTATAGGACACATCACTACACTATATTACTGCTCCTTATAGGACACATCACTACACTATATTACTGCTCTTATAGGACACATCACTACACTATATTACTGCTCCTTATAGGACACATCACTACACTATATTACTGCTCCTTATAGGACACATCACTACACTCTGTACTATATTACTGCTCCTTATAGGACATATCACTACACTATATTACTGCTCCTTATAGGACACATCACTACACTATATTACTGTTCTTTATAGGACACATCACTACACTCTGTACTATATTACTGCTCCTTATAGGACACATCACTACACTATATTACTGTTCCTTATAGGACACATCACTACACTCTGTACCATATTACTGCTCCTTACAGGACACATCACCACTCTGTACTATATTATTGCTCCTTATAGGACACATCACTACACTCTGTACTATATTAATGCTCCTTATAGGACATATCACTACACTATATTACTGCTCCTTATAGGACACATCACTACACTATATTACTCTTCCTTATAGGACACATCACTACACTATATTACTGCTCCTTATAGGACACATCACTACACTATATTACTGTTCCTTATAGGACACATCACTACACTATATTACTGCTCCTTATAGGACACATCACTACACTATATTACTGTTCCTTATAGGACACATCACTACACTCTGTACTATATTACTGCTCCTTATAGGACATATCACTACACTATATTACTGCTCCTTATAGGACACATCACTACACTCTGTACTATATTACTGCTCCTTATAGGACATATCACTACACTATATTACTGCTCCTTATAGGACATCACTACACTCTACACTATATTACTGCTCCTTATAGGACACATCACTACACTATATTACTGCTCCTTATAGGACACATCACTACACTATATTACTGCTCCTTATAGGACACATCACTACTGTACTATTACTGCTCCTTATAGGACACATCACTACACACTCTGCACTATATTACTGCTCCTTATAGGACACATCACTACACTATATTACTGCTCCTTACAGGACACATCACTACACTATATTACTGCTCCTTATAGGACACATCACTACACTATATTACTGTTCTTTATAGGACACATCACTACACTCTGTACTATATTACTGCTCCTTATAGGACACATCACTACACTATATTACTGTTCCTTATAGGACACATCACTACACTCTGTACTATATTACTGCTCCTTACAGGACACATCACTACACTATATTACTGCTCCTTATAGGACACATCACTACACTCTGTACTATATTACTGCTCCTTATAGGACACATCACTACACTATATTACTGCTCCTTATAGGACACATCACTACACTATATTTCTGTTCCTTATAGGACACATCACTACTCTGTACTATATTACTGCTCCTTATAGGACACATCACTACACTCTGTACTATATTACTGCTCCTTATAGGACACATCACTCCACTCTGTACTATATTACTGCTCCTTATAGGACACATCACTCCACTCTGTACTATATTACTGCTCCTTATAGGACAGAGACAGAGACAGTATAATCTGACAAAGAGAATGACTCATTAGTCGGAGGTTCATACTCTATTATCTCTATCCCTTAAGGTTTTCATATAGTCATACCTGTCTGCAGAACAAAGTGGGTTGGTTCTAGCTAGCATAGGAGAGAAGTGATGTTTAGTACCCTACACCCTGTGATGTAACGCTAAGTGATTACCAGAGAGGGAATTGAGATGGTCAATGTCAGTTCTAAGTTCTACGTTCTACGTTTGTGGTTCTTAAATTCTACATTCTATGTCATAGGTTCTAGATTCTAAGATATAGGGTCTGTGTGTCAGGTTCTAAGTTCTTACCCACGGAATACGCCGCCATAAGGAACCCAGCGGAACCCGCCAGAACCTGAAAATCCTGCGGCTTCGTTTTGTGAACGATCAGAGCGATCCTGGTGATCTGAGGAACGACAGGAGAAAAACGCAGGGATGTAAAAGGAGAGAAACACAGTGTGATGCGTCCCTATAGGCCTGGTCAACTGTAGTGCACTATATAGGGAATAGGGTGGCATTTGGGATGCCGACAGCATGTTCTCCCCATCCCTCCTGTCAGGATGAGGACTGTTGTCAGGAGGAGCAGTAGGCCAGTAGTACCAAACAACTCTCATCACTAACTAACTATTGAAAAACAAACAGAGAGAGAGAGAAAATGGGATCGAGGAACGAGAGTTGACAGGTGAGAAGAGATACTTCAAAAGAGGAGATGAAGGGAGTTTTCTGAGCAATATTCATCCCTCTCTGTTTTTGTTTTATTCTCGTCAGTCAAGACGAACCACTTTTTCCAAATAAACCTGAAATGCTGCGATGTTCAAAGGATAGAAAAAACAGGACACACACACACACACACACACACACACACACACACACACACACACACACACACACACACACACACACACACACACACACACACACACACACACACACACACACACACACACACACACACACACACACACACAGTGGGAAAACCCACAGGGGAAATCTGAAAACGTTCTGAGCAACCATCAGTCAGTCAAATCACTTGCAACAAGTCAGCACAGTCGGTAACTGATCCATCAATCAATCAATCAAATAAATAAATTGTGTGTGTGTGTGTGTGTGTGTGTGTGTGTGTGTGTGTGTGTGTGTGTGTGTGTGTGTGTGTGTGTGTGTGTGTGTGTGTGTGTGTGTGTGTGTGTGTGTGTGTGTGTGTGTGTGTGTGTGTGTGTGAGGACTCACGTCTCCTCCGCTGTCCTTGAGTCCCAGTATGTTAGGGTGTTGGGCCAGTCTCACCACAGCATCAACAGGGAGGTCAAGACCTGTGTTAGCCGGGACACTGTACAGAACTACTGGTACTGGACTACTGTCTGCCACCTGCAGGGGGTGACAGAGAGACAACACCGGGACCAAACACAACCCCCCGGCCCAGGCCATAGAATCAGAATAATTATGTATCTATTGAATTCTATTTCTATGGTACAGACTGCATGGGTTCAGAACAGAACACTATGACATATATATTAAGACATGTGGAATATATGAACCTTTTGTGACTACGGGGCAGTATTTTCATTTTTGGAAAAATAACGTTCCCGTAGTAAACGGGATATTTTGTCAGGACAAGATGCTAGAATATGCATATAATTGACAGCTTAGGATAGAAAACACTCTAACGTTTCCAAAACTGTAAAAATATTGTCTGTGAGTATACCAGAACTGATATTACAGGTGAAAGCCTGAGAAAAAATCCAATCCGGAAGTGCCTCATGTTTTGAAAGCGCTGCGTTCCAATGCGTCCCTATTGAGCAGTGAATGGGCTATCAACCAGATTACTCTTTCTCCGTATTCCCCAAGGTGTCTACAGCATTGTGACGTAGTTTTACGTATTTATGTTGAAGAATACCCGTAAGCGGCTACATTGCGCAACTGGTCACCTGATGGCTCCCAGAGTGATTCTCGCGTAAAATACAGAGGTAGACATTATTCCAATCGGTCCTACTGAAAAACCAATTGTCCCGGTGGATATATTATCGAATAGATATTTGAAAAACACCTTGAGGGTTGATTATAAACAACGTTTGCCATGTTTCTGTCGATATTATGGAGCTAATTTGGAATATTTTTCGGAGTTTTCGTGACTGCAATTTCCGGGCGATTTCTCAGCCAAATGTGAAGAACAAACAGAGCTATTTCGCCTACAAAAATAATATTTTGGGAATTGGCTATCTAACTGGGAGTCTCGTGAGTGAAAACATCCGAAGCTAATCAAAGGTAAAGGATATAAGTTGATTGCTTTTCTGATTTCCGTGACCAAGTTACCTGCTGCTAGCTGGACAAAATGCTATGCTAGGCTATCGATAAACTTACACAAATGCTTGTCTAGCTTTGGCTGTAAAGCATATTTTGAAAATCTGAGATGACAGGGTGATTAACAAAAGGCTAAACTGTGTCTCAATATATTTCACTTGTGATTTTGATGAATAGGAATATTTTCTAGGAATATTTATGTCCGTTGGGTTATGCTAATTAGTGTCAGTCGATGATTACGCTCCCGCATGAGGGATGGGGAGTCACTAGAGGTTTTAAGACATATGGTACATATATAGACATATGGTATATATTATATATTAACTTCTTGATACTACCCACACCGCATGCGGGAGCGTAATCATAGCCTCAAACTAATTAGCATATATTATATATTAAGACATATGGTATATATTATATATTAACTTCTTGATACTACCCACACCGCATGCGCGAGCGTAATCATAGCCTCAAACTAATTAGCATATATGGGGCGGCAGAGTAGCCTAGTGGTTAGAGCGTTGGACTAGTAACCGGAAGTGAGTTCAAACCCCTGAGCTGACAAGGTACAAATCTGTCGTTCTGCCCCTGAACAGGCAGTTAACCCACTGTTCCCAGGCCGTCATTGAAAATAAGAATGTGTTCTTAACTGACTTGCCTGGTTAAATAAAATTAAAATTTAAAAAAAATATTATATATTAAGACATGTGGTATATATTATATATTGAGACATGTGGTATATGTAGTAGTAGTAGTAGTAGTAGTAGTAGTAGTTGAAGTAAATGTAGTAGTAGAAGTAAATGTAGTAGTAGAAGTAAAAGTAGTAGTAGAGGTCGTAGAAGTAGTAGAGGTAGTAGAAGAAGTAGTAGTAGTAGTAGAAGAAGTAGTAGTAGTAGTAGTAGAAAAATCAGCTGACCTGTGTGAAGTGGTGAACCAGCGCCCTGCTGTCCATCATGCCCTTGTAGAAGCATGGCGTTACCACGAGAACCAGGTCTGCCCCCGCCCCCGCCATCCTCTCTGTCATCACTACCGTAGCTTTGGTGGCTGAGGGGGGGCAGGGGAGAGAGGGGGAGACAGCGAGGGGGAGAGGGAGAGATCGGAGTGAGGGAAAGGTTAGAGAGGAGAGATAAGGGGGAGACAGAGAGAGAGACAGAGAGAGAGAGGAGGGAGTGATCAGAAGGAATGAGGGACAGAAAGGAGAAGAAAGGATAAAGACGGAGAGAGAGAGATGAGAGAGAGAGAGAGAGAGAGAGAGAGAGAGAGAGAGAGAGAGAGAGAGAGAGGAGGGAGGGATCAGAAGGAATGAGGGACAGAAAGGATAAAGACGGAGAGAGAGATGAGAGAGAGAGATGGGAGACAGAGAGAGAGACAGAGAGAGAGAGAGGAGAGAGGGATCAGAAGGAATGAGGGACAGAAAGGATAAAGACGGAGAGAGAGATGGGAGAGAGAGAAAAGGGAGAAAAAGAAAATTTATTCAGATCCATGTTTACAACACTATTCAATTCCATTAAAGGGCTTTATTGGCATGGGAAACATATAATTACATTGCCAAAGCAAGTGAAGTAGATAATAAACAAAAAGGAAATAAACGAGGGAAACATTATGCTCTAAAAGTTTTAAAAGAACATAGACATTTAAAATGTTATATTCCTGGCTATGTACTGTGTTGTAACATCTCTAGGTTGGCTAAGTGCACCATGTTAATGTCATGTTGTTATATTACTGGCTATGTACTGTGTTGTAACATCTCTAGGTTGGCTAAGTGCACCATGTTAATGTCATGTTGTTATATTACTGGCTATGTACTGTGTTGTACCATCTCTAGGTTGGCTAAGTGCACCATGTTAATGTCATGTTGTTATATTACTGGCTATGTACTGTGTTGTAACATCTCTAGGTTGGCTAAGTGCACCATGTTAATGTCATGTTGTTATATTACTGGCTATGTACTGTGTTGTAACATCTCTAGGTAGGCTAAGTGCACCATGTTAATGTCATGTTGTTATATTACTGGCTATGTACTGTGTTGTAACATCTCTAGGTAGGCTAAGTGCACCATGTTAATGTCATGTTGTTATATTACTGGCTATGTACTGTGTTGTAACATCACTAGGTAGGCTAAATTATTACCATGTTAATGTCATGTTGTTATATTACTGGCTATGTACTGTGTTGTAACATCTCTAGGTTGGCTAAGTGCACCATGTTAATGTCATGTTGTTATATTACTGGCTATGTACTGTGTTGTAACATCTCTAGGTTGGCTAAGTGCACCATGTTAATGTCATGTTGTTATATTACTGGCTATGTACTGTGTTGTAACATCTCTAGGTTGGCTAAGTGCACCATGTTAATGTCATGTTGTTATATTACTGGCTATGTACTGTGTTGTAACATCTCTAGGTTGGCTAAGTGCACCATGTTAATGTCATGTTGTTTATACTGGCTATGTACTGTGTTGCTGTATCTCTAGGTTGGCTAAGTGCACCATATTTAATGTCATGTTGTTATATTACTGTATGTACTGTGTTGTAACATCTCTAGGTTGGCTAAGTGCACCATGTTAATGTCATGTTGTTATATTACTGGCTATGTACTGTGTTGTAACATCTCTAGGTTGGCTAAGTGCACCATGTTAATGTCATGTTGTTATATTACTGGCTATGTACTGTGTTGTAACATCTCTAGGTTGGCTAAGTGCACCATGTTAATGTCATGTTGTTATATTACTGGCTATGTACTGTGTTGTAACATCTCTAGGTTGGCTAAGTGCACCATGTTAATGTCATGT
>NW_025753839.1:0-10008 GCF_021184085.1 Oncorhynchus gorbuscha | reverse complement strand
GAAGGAGTGAGCGGTAGAAGTGTCCTCCTCTCATGGCCCCTGCTCTCTCCTTTCCTCTGGTGAGACTGACCAGAGGGGACACCGTCTTCCAGCTGATGGCGAAATTTACGTTACTTCTGCCTCATGCACAAATTCATGTTGTTCCTATGACCAGAGAAAATGAGGGCTTCTGAATCAAGAGCACTTACTGCCAACAGCGCAAGACGAATGTCTTGTGAAATATATTCGATTTTATTGTATTTGTAAGATATATTTTATTACTAACAAGAAGCACTTTCTAATGAGAACAGAAATCCACAATTGGTATAAAAAAAGGACATCAACAAAAACAGTACAATATGAATATATTAATAGCTATGAATAAATGAATACAAAATACATAAAACTAATGTTTAGACATGGCCTCTAAAAGGGCAATAAGGTGTGCATCCCTGGCCTTCTCCCGCTCCTTATCCAGAGGAGCTTTCAGCCCACAGAGATGATGAGGAGATGATGATCGGTGGGATGATGGAGTGGCAGCCCCCCCCCCAGCGCCTCATCCATCACAGCATACCGCTTCCGTGATGCGGCTGTGGCCTCCCCTCCCTCTGTGCTGACTCCAATGGGGGGAGATTTCAACTCCTGAAAATGATGGAAAAGGATGAATTTCAGCATCAAACATACTACATGTAAAGCCATGTAAATTATTTTATGCGGTACATTTCTCTGGAATATTTACCTTTTTAACATGTAAATCTTCACACTTACAGTACATGAATATGCTGGTGAAGCATAGGAAATAGATGGTAAAGTGTTGTTGCTCTTTGAGAAAAGGGGAACTTTATTAACCAAGCACAGTACAGCAATAACTGCGAAGATAACATACAGTAGCGTACCATGTACTTTTGCTTATGGTTTTCCACCTCTTTCTCACCCATGAAGGTGACAGCTGCCCCTCCAGCTCACAATCCTTTACGTAGATCCTGAAAATACATAAGATGAAGAACAACATTAACCAAAATATGAGTAAAGTATAGTAGTGTGAACTTTATGTAGATAGCTACACTGCCACATACTTTGTCAAATTGGAATGCCAAGGTGCTTGAGGCATCAAATCAATCAAATCAAATCCAATTTTATTTGTCACATACACATGGTTAGCAGATGTTAATGCGAGTGTAGCGAAATGCTTGTGCTTCTAGTTCCGACAATGCATTAATAACCAACAAGTAATCTAGCTGAACAATTCCAAAACTACTACCTTATAGACACAAGTGTAAGGGGATAAGAATATGTACATAAAGATATATGAGTGAGTGATGGTACAGAGCGGCATAGGCAAGATACAGTAGATGGTATTGAATGCAGTATATACATATGAGATGAGTATGTAAACAAAGTGGCATAGTTAATGTGGCTAGTGATACATGTATTACATAAAGATACAGTAGATGATATAGAGTACAGTATATAAATATACATACAGTGCCTTGCGAAAGTATTCGGCCCCCTTGAACTTTGCGACCTTTTGCCACATTTCAGGCTTCAAACAGAAAGATATAAAACTGTATTTTTTTGTGAAGAATCAACAACAAGTGCGACACAATCATGAAGTGGAACGACATTTATTGGATATTTCAAACTTTTTTAACAAATCAAAAACTGAAAAATTGGGCGTGCAAAATTATTCAGCCCCCTTAAGTTAATACTTTGTAGCGCCACCTTTTACTGCGATTACAGCTGTAAGTCGCTTGGGGTATGTCTCTATCAGTTTTGCACATCGAGGCGGTGATACAGCCCGACAGGATGCTCTCGATTAGGCATCTGTAGAAGTTTGTGAGTGCTTTTGGTGACAAGCTGAATTTCTTCAGCCTCCTGAGGTTGAAGAGGCGCTGCTGCGCCTTCTTCACGATGCTGTCTGTGTGGGTGGACCAATTCAGTTTGTCTGTGATGTGTACGCCGAGGAACTTAAAACTTACTACCCTCTCCACTACTGTCCCATCAATGTGGATAGGGGGGTGTTCCCTCTGCTGTTTCCTGAAGTCCACAATCATCTCCTTAGTTTTGTTGACGTTGAGTGTGAGGTTATTTTCCTGACACCACACTCCGAGGGCCCCCTGGCACTCTTCCTGTAGGGGCCGTCCCTGCCGTTGTTGGTAATCAAGCCTACCACTGTGTCGTCCGGTGAAACTTGATGATTGAGTTGGAGGCGCGCAGTGTACACGAGTCGCGAACAGGGAGTACAGGAGAGGTCAGAACGCACCCTTGTGGGGCCCCCAGTGTTGAGGATCAGCGTGGGTGGAAAATGTTGTTACCACCCTCACCACCTGGGGGCGGCCCGTCAGGAAGTCCAGTACCCAGCTGCACAGTTGCACTGAGCTGTGATGAGCTCAGCAGCATAACACCCTGCATACCACCGCTGGCTTGCTTCTGAAGCTAAGCAGGGTTAGTCCTGGTCGTGTTCCTGGATGGGAGACCAGATGCTGCTGGAAGTGGTGTTGGAGGCTGCAGGGGAGGCACTCTTTCCTCTGGTCTAAAAATATCCCAATGCCCTAGGGCTGTGATTGGGGACACTGCCCTGTGTAGGGTGCTGTCTTTGATGGGATGTTAAACGGGTGTCCTGACTCTGAGGTCATTAAAGATCCCATGGCACTTATCGTAAGAGAGGGGTGCAACCCTGGTGTCCTGCCTAAATTCCCAATCTGGCCCTCAAACCACTCATCACGTCACCTAATAATCCCCAGTTTACAATTGGCCCAGAAATCCCCTCCCCTCTCCTGTAACTATTCCCCAGGTCAAGTTGCTGCAAATGAGAACTTGTTCTCAGTCAACTTACCTGGTAAAATAACAGATAAATAAAATAATAAAATAATAAAAGTACGGGCGCTTCCTCTCCGGCCTTTTAGGTCACCAGGCTGCTGATTATTGCGCACACCTGTCACCATCATTACGCGCATCAGTGCCTCATGACACTCACCTGACTCCATCAACTCCTTGATAACCTGCCCTATTTATGTCACTCTTTGGTTCCTTCCCAGGCGTTATTGTTTCTGTTTCAGTTTCATGTCTGTGCGATGTTCGTGTTGTTGTGCATTATGTTTTAGTTCATTCATTAAAATGTATTTACTCTCTAAACTTGCTTCCACTCCCAGTGCACACTTTACACTACTTGAACTGGAATCAAATTCAAGTAGGACACTTGACAGTTTTTTTGTGTACCCAACAGGAAGAGAATGAAGGACCATGATGAGGCCATAAGCCACTGTCCAGCCAGTTATGGGGAAGCTGAACCTCAACACAGGGCATCCCTATAAGGTGACGAGGTATGGGTTTTATGTGGGGCATGGTTAAGCTAGTCAATCAAGTGTCCATGTGTGTTTGAGAACATGTAAGGATCAAAGTGAAAATTTTCTATGGAATAAAATGCCTTGTTCTCTGTGGGACTAAGCTCTTGTCTACGAAGAGTTTATTTCATATGGTCAGGTGCAGCTTCATTCATCGGGAGCACTTTCTCAGCAATCCCACACATGAATTGTGTTTCTAGCCTCAACCGTTTTACTGGTGGCACTCAAAATCACCTTAATTCTACGTTAGGCTTCAAGTGAGGCCAAACCTTTTGACGTGTAGAGGGGGAAGGGGGAAATTAATGCATGTTTAATTAGATTAGGGTAATGTCTAGGGTTGAGGCCCTATCCCTAGCTTCATGTCCACTTCAACCCTTACCTAAGACCCAACTCTAACCCTAGCCTCATTCCTAACCTTAACACAAACTGAACCCTTCCTAACCCTAGGCAAGGTCTTGGGTTTGGCTATTCCCCTGGATTTAGCAACTCTTCTCTGGGCTAAGGTCCAGGAGTTGTGGGTGTGTTTGAAAGTGTTGGAGCAGGTGTGTTTATTGTTTATTTAAAAAAAATGTTTTATTGTGTCAAGTCTGTGTGGCTGGGTTCCCCTGCATACAAGTTGTGGCATACTGTAGTATGCATGCTATGGCATAGACAATGTTGGTGCTCTGAATGGTCATGAGTTGTGAGATAGCACTGGAGGTGTGTGCATGTCCATTTTGAATGTGTGGGAAATAGTGCTGTAGTGCTGTTGTCCAATGGGTGGTTTGCAAAGAAACCACTACTGAAGGACACCAATAATAAGAATACACTTGCTTGGGCCAAGAAACACGAGCAATGGGCATTAGACTGGTGGAAATCTGTCCTTTGGTCTGATGAGTCCAAATTTGAGATTTTTGGCTCCAACTGCTGTGTCTATGTGAGACGCAGAGTAGGTGAACGAATGATCTCCGCAAGAGGTGTGTGGGTGCTTTACTGGTGACACTGTCTGTGATTTGGTCCTTCTGTAGCTCAGTTGGTAGAGCATGGCGCTTGTAACGCCAGGGTAGTGGGTTCGATTCCCGGGACCACCCATACGTAGAATGTATGCACACATGACTGTAAGTCGCTTTGGATAAAAGCGTCTGCTAAATGGCATATATACATATATATACATATATACATATACATATATACATATACATATATACATATATACATATTTATTTAGAATTCAAGGCACACTTAACCAGCGTTCTACAGCAATATGCCATCTCATCTGGTTTGTGCTTAGTGGGACTGTCATTTTTTTTACAACAGGACAATGACCCAACACACCTCCAAGCTGTGTAAGGGCTATTTGACGAAGAAGGCGAGTGATGGAGTGCTGATCAGATGACCTGGCCTCCAAAATCACCCGACCTCAACCCAAAATGAGATTGTTTGGGATGAGTTGGGCTGCAGAGTGGAGGAAAATCAACCAACAAGTACTCAGCATATGTGGGAACTCCTTCAATACTTGGAAAACCCTCTAAGGTGTATTTCACAAATTTACCACTTTCTGTTTTATCACCAACTTTTTATGCCTTGAACGCAATGTATTGAATCATGCTTCAAATCAATTGATGCATATCTTTTTAAATTAAAGGCAATGTCCAGGTGGGAGAGAAGAGAGAGGAAGATAGTCGGTTGGAGAGGGAAAGAGAGGAGAGAGAGAGGTTGGGGGGGATAGGTGTCAGGGGAGGTGGGAGAGAAGAGAGAGAAAGATAGTCAGAGAGAGAGAGAGAGAGAGAGAGAGAGAGAGAGAGAGAGAGAGAGAGAGAGAGTGTCATGTTTGTCATTTATTATCATGTCTTGTCCCTGTGCTCCCCATTCTGTTCGTTTCCCTCTGCTGGTCTTATTGGGTTCTTTCCCACTCTTTCTATCCCTCTCTCTCCCCCTCCCCTCTCACTCTCTCGCTCTCTCTTCTCTCTATCGTTCCGTTCCTGCCCTCCAGCTGTTCCTATTCCCTAATCATCATTTAGTCTTCCCACACCTGTTCGATCCTTTCCCTGATTAGAGTCCCTATTTATTCCTTTGTGTTCCGTTCCTGTCCCGTCGGTTCCTTGTTTAGTATTCACCATGCTGTGATTGCGTTTCGCCCTGTCCTGTCGTGTTTTTGCTGTGATTGTGTATCGCCCTGTCCTGTCGTGTTTTGCCTTCATCAGATGCTGCGTGTGAGCAGGTGTCTCTGTCTACTACGGCCTGCGCCTACCCGAAGCGACCTGCAGTCTGTGGCCGCTTCTCCAGTTATTCCCCTCTACAGACTAGAGGATTTCTGTTATTCCCTGTTTGGACTTAAATAAACTCTGTTTCTGTTAAGTCGCTTTTGGGTCCTCTTTCACCTGCATGACAGAAGGAACCGACCAAGGAATGGACCCAGCGACTTCAGACGCTCGTTACACTGCCGTCAAGATCCAAGGAGCCATGCTCGGCAGACACGAGCAGGAATTGTCTGCTGCTCGCCATGCCGTGGAGAACCTGGCCGCTCAGGTTTCCGACCTCTCTGGACAGTTCCAGAGTCTACGTCTCGTGCCACCTGTTACTTCCTGGCCTGCCGAGTCTCCAGAACCTAGGGTTAATAACCCACCTTGCTACTCCGGGCAGCCCACTGAGTGCCGCTCCTTTCTCACGCAGTGTGAGATTGTGTTCTCTCTCCAACCTAACACATACTCTGAGAGAGAGCTCGGGTTGCTTACGTCATTTCACTCCTTACTGGCCGGGCTCGAGAATGGGGCACAGCTATCTGGGAGGCAAGGGCTGATTGCTCTAACAAGTTCCAGAACTTTAAAGAGGAGATGATTCGGGTTTTTGACCGTTCAGTTTTTGGTAGGGAGGCTTCTAGGGCCCTGGCTTCCTTATGCCAAGGTGAACGGTCCATAACGGATTATTCTATTGAGTTTCGCACTCTTGCTGCCTCTAGTGAGTGGAACGAGCCGGCGCTGCTCGCTCGTTTTCTGGAGGGACTCCACGCAGTGGTTAAGGATGAGATTCTCTCCCGGGAGGTTCCTTCAGATGTGGACTCTTTGATTGCTCTCGCCATCCGCATAGAACGACGGGTAGATCTTCGTCACCGGGCTCGTGGAAGAGAGCTCGCATCAACGGTGTTTCCCTGCTCCGCATCGCAACCATCTCCCTCCTCTGGCTTTGAGACTGAGCCCATGCAGCTGGGAGGGATTCGCATCTCGACTAAGGAGAGGGAACGGAGGATCACCAACCGCCTGTGCCTCTATTGCGGAGTTGCTGGACATTTTGTTAATTCATGTCCAGTAAGAGGCCAGAGCCCATCAGTAAGCGGAGGGCTACTGGTGAGCGCTACTACTCAGGTCTCTTCATCTAGATCTTGTACTACTATGTCGGTCCATCTACGCTGGACCGGTTCGGGTGCTACATGCAGTGCCTTGATTGACTCTGGGGCTGAGGGTTGTTTCATGGACGAAGCATGGGTTCGGAAACATAACATTCCTTTCAGACCGTTAGACAAGCCTACGCCCATGTTTGCCTTAGATGGTAGTCATCTTCCCAGTATCAAATTTGAGACACTACCTTTAACTCTCACAGTATCTGGTAACCACAGTGAGACTATTTCTTTTTGATTTTCCGTTCACCGTTTACACCTGTTGTTTTGGGTCATCCCTGGCTAGTATGTCATAATCCTTCTATTAATTGGTCTAGTAATTCTATCCTATCCTGGAACGTTTCTTGTCATGTGAAGTGTTTAATGTCTGCCATCCCTCCCGTTTCTTCTGTCCCTACTTCTCAGGAGGAACCTGGCGATTTGACAGGAGTGCCGGAGGAATATCATGATCTGCGCACGGTCTTCAGTCGGTCCCGAGCCAACTCCCTTCCTCCTCACCGGTCGTATGATTGTAGTATTGATCTCCTTCCGGGGACCACTCCTCCTCGAGGTAGACTATACTCTCTGTCGGCTCCCGAACGTAAGGCTCTCGAGGATTATTTGTCTGTGTCTCTTGACGCCGGTACCATAGTGCCTTCTTCTTCTCCGGCCGGGGCGGGGTTCTTTTTGTTAAGAAGAAGGACGGTACTCTGCGCCCTGCGTGGATTATCGAGGGCTGAATGACATAACGGTTAAGAATCGTTATCCGCTTCCCCTTATGTCATCAGCCTTCGAGATTCTGCAGGGAGCCAGGTGCTTTTACTAAGTTGGACCTTCGTAACGCTTACCATCTCGTGCGCATCAGAGAGGGGGACGAGTGGAAAACGGCGTTTAACACTCCGTTAGGGCATTTTGAGTACCGGGTTCTGCCGTTCGGTCTCGCCAATGCGCCAGCTGTTTTTCAGGCATTAGTTAATGATGTTCTGAGAGACATGCTGAACATCTTTGTTTTTGTCTATCTTGACGATATCCTGATTTTTTCTCCGTCACTCGAGATTCATGTTCAGCACGTTCGACGTGTTCTACAGCGCCTTTTAGAGAATTGTCTCTACGTAAAGGCTGAGAAGTGCTCTTTTTCATGTCTCCTCCGTTATTTTTCTTCGGTTCCGTTATTTCCCGCTGAAGGCATTCAGATGGATTCCGCTAAGGTCCAAGCTGTCAGTGAGTGGCCCGTCTGCCCAAGGTCATGTGTCGAGTTGCAGCGCTTTAGGTTTCGTTTAATTTCTATCGGCGTTTCATTCGAATTTCGGCCAAGTTGCTGCCCTCTCACAGCTCTTACTTCTGTCAAGACGTGTTTTAAGTGGTCCGGTTCCGCCCAGGAGCTTTTGATCTTCTAAAGAACGCTTTACGTCCGCCTCCTATCCTAGCATTCTGACGTCACTAGACAATTCATTGTCGAGGTTGACGCTTCAGAGGTAGGCGTGGGAGCCATTCTATCCCAGCGTCTCCAGTCTGGACGATAAGGTTCATCCTTGGCGCTTTATTTTTCTCATCGCTCTGTCGCCATCTGAACGTTAAGAACTATGATGTGGTAAATCACAAACTGTCACATCCGCTTAGCCTCCTAGGCGAATGGCGACAGTGGTTGGAGGGGGCGACTGTTCCTTTTGTCGTTTGGACAGACCATAAGAACCTTGAGTACATCCGTTCTGCCAAACGACTTAATGCCCGTCAAGCTCGTTGGGCGTTGTTTTTCGCTCGTTTCGAGTTTGTGATTTCTTACCGTCCGGGTAGCAAGAACACCAAGCCTGATGCCTTATCCCGTCTGTTTAGTTCTTCTGTGGCTTCTACTGATCCCGAGGGGATTCTTCCTTATGGGCGTGTTGTCGGGTTAACAGTCTGGGGAATTGAAAGACAGGTTAAGCAAGCACTCACGCACACTGCGTCGCCGCGCGCTTGTCCTAGTAACCTCCTTTTCGTTCCTGTTTCCACTCGTCTGGCTGTTCTTCAGTGGGCTCACTCTGCCAAGTTAGCTGGTCATCCCGGTGTTCGAGGCACTCTTGCGTCTATTCGCCAGCGCTTTTGGTGGCCGACTCAGGAGCGTGACACGCGCCGTTTCGTGGCTGCTTGTTCGGACTGCGCGCAGACTAAGTCGGGTAACTCTCCTCCTGCCGGTCGTCTCAGACCGCTCCCCATTCCTTCTCGACCATGGTCTCACATCGCCTTAGGCTTCATTACCGGTCTGCCTTTGTCTGCGGGGAAGACTGTGAGAGCCGCCAATAAACGCAGGATTAAGAGTCCAAGGTATTGTTGCGGCCAGAGAGTGTGGCTTTCCACTCGCAACCTTCCTCTTACGACAGCTTCTCGTAAGTTGACTCCGCGGTTCATTGGTCCGTTCCGTGTCTCCCAGGTCGTCAATCCTGTCGCTGTGCGACTGCTTCTTCCGCGACATCTTCGTCGCGTCCATCCTGTCTTCCATGTCTCCTGTGTTAAGCCCTTTCTTCGCACCCCGTTCGTCTTCCCTCCCCCCTCCCGTCCTTGTCGAGAGCGCACCTATTTACAAGGTACATAAGATCATGGACATGCGTTCTCGGGGACGGGGTCACCAATACTTAGTGGATTGGGAGGGTTACGGTCCTGAGGAGAGGAGTTGGGTTCCGTCTCGGGACGTGCTGGACCGTTCACTCATCGATGATTTCCTCCGTTGCCGCCAGGATTCCTCCTCGAGTGCGCCAGGAGGCGCTCGGTGAGTGGGGGGGTACTGTCATGTTTGTCATTTATTATCATGTCTTGTCCCTGTGCTCCCCATTCTGTTCGTTTCCCTCTGCTGGTCTTATTGGGTTCTTTCCCTCTTTCTATCCCTCTCTCTCCCCCTCCCCTCTCACTCTCTCGCTCTCTCTTCTCTCTGTCGTTCCGTTCCTGCTCCCAGCTGTTCCTATTCCCCTAATCATCATTTAGTCTTCCCACACCTGTTCCCGATCCTTTCCCCTGATTAGAGTCCCTATTTATTCCTTTGTGTTCCGTTCCTGTCCCGTCGGTTCCTTGTTTAGTATTCACCATGCTGTGATTGCGTATCGCCCTGTCCTGTCGTGTTTTTGCTGTGATTGTGTATCGCCCTGTCCTGTCGTGTTTTTTGCCTTCATCAGATGCTGCGTGTGAGCAGGTGTCTCTGTCAACTACGGCCTGCGCCTACCCGTAGCGACCTGCAGTCTGTGGCCGCTTCTCCAGTTATTCCCCTCTACAGACTAGAGGATTTCTGTTATTCCCTGTTTGGACTTGAATAAACTCTGTTTCTGTTAAGTCGCTTTTGGGTCCTCTTTCACCTGCATGACA
>NW_025753838.1:0-10009 GCF_021184085.1 Oncorhynchus gorbuscha | reverse complement strand
TAGGCTGGGATCCACACTATGCAGCTGTTATTCCATAGGCTGGGATCCACACTATGCAGCTGTTGGAAGAACGCATTTTCACTGGCTGTCCACTGGTTTGAAAAACAATGATTGATGAGCAGCTTAAACTTCTTGAAATCAACCATTTTTGGGTTCAAATGTAGATTTGTGAACAGCCGTCCACAACAACCACAATTCATAAAGCGTAAATAACTAAACGAGAGAACAACAGTGTGATTCGCATCAATACGCTATGTAGATATCACTTTATAATGGTTATCCGTATCGCCGTAGACGACACCACTGCTGTCATCCTTTCCTCCAAGCGTTTATTCAAGTTGTATAATCTTTGGATGCCGACAGCAGTCTCACCATTGGAAGACAGAGCTTGGACTGTAGCCTGTCAAAGCCTATTGCTGCTCTTTTCCCATGATCCATCAAACACATTTGGTGTGTCATCATAGTGGTCTCTGACATCACAGTGGTCTCTGACATCACAGTGGTCTCTGACATCACAGTGGTCTCTGACATCACAGTGGTCTCTGACATCACTCAGGGGGAACAAAACTTGCGCCTTTTTTCAATGCTGATTTGAATGTCATTGAGAAAACAAGTGTCAAATATATATATATTTTGCAAACCTCCTTTCTGAATTGAAAAGTAATCCTCTAATCATCTAGTTTTTCAAAAGTATCTGTAATCTGATTACAATATTTTTGCTGGTAATGGATTGCAGTTATCGTTTGTAATCCCTTACATGTAATAGATTACATGTAATCTGTTACTCCCCAACCCTGCTTTTTGGGAACTAGAGGCCTCTATAATTCTCTATGAGTTAAGAAGGACAGTTATTGGCAGACTTCCTCTATTTATTCAGTAACTAAGTGTGGTTGTCCTAGTTCTGCACAGTCAAACTCAAACAAAGGCCCTCTCTAGAGTCTAGAGAATGTCTCTGCTCTCTATCATGTGTCCAATTTAATAACAACGTTTAACAGAACAAAAGGTACAGTGTCCAGAGAGTGTCCCAAAATAGGAATGACCACAGTTTTGATCTCAACGTAATGATGATGATATGTTAGTTTACTTTCTCATTCAAGCAAAAAAATAATAAACAAGTGTCAATTTACAGGTAACGTTTTAGTCATTACAGACGAATAAAATCCAGACAGAAAATGACAACTAAACACTGTGAAGGCAGTAGTGTAGGTTCTACCTGACATGGGGTCCCTTGGCCAGACGAATCAGATAGCAGGAAGCCCCAGTCATTCCCAGTACCAAGAAGAAGAACTGAGGGATGAGCTGAGAAGGAGGGAGAGGAAGGAAGCCACATTGGTGTTAAAGCCATAACGTACGTGTTTATTATTGAGCTGCATGTCACACATATATCCACTACCGTTCAAAATGTGGCAATTTCTCACGTGGAAAAACCTTCATTTCTGAGAACAAGAATAGACTGACGAGTTTCAAAAGAAAGATCTTTGTTTCCGGCCATTTTGAGCCTGTAATCGAACCCACAAATGCTGATGCTCCAGATACTCAACTAGTCTAAGGAAGGCCAGTTTTTATTGCTTCTTTAATCAGAACAACAGTTTTCAGTCGTGCTACCGTAATTACAAAAGGGTTTTCTAATGATTGATTGGCCTTTTAAAATGATAAGCCTTGGATTAGCTAACACAACGTTCCATTGGAACACAGGACTGATGGCTAACACAAGGTGCCATTGGAACACAGGACTGATAGCTAACACAACGTTCCATTGGAACACAGGACTGATAGCTAACACAAGGTGCCATTGGAACACAGGACTGATAGCTAACACAACGTTCCATTGGAACACAGGACTGATAGCTAACACAAGGTGCCATTGGAACACAGGACTGATAGCTAACACAAGGTGCCATTGGAACACAGGACTGATAGCTAACACAACGTTCCATTGGAACACAGGACTGATAGCTAACACAACGTTCCATTGGAACACAGGACTGATAGCTAACACAAGGTGCCATTGGAACACAGGACTGATAGCTAACACAAGGTGCCATTGGAACACAGGACTGATAGCTAACACAAGGTGCCATTGGAACACAGGACTGATAGCTAACACAAGGTGCCATTGGAACACAGGACTGATAGCTAACACAAGGTGCCATTGGAACACAGGACTGATAGCTAACACAAGGTGCCATTGGAACACAGGACTGATAGCTAACACAAGGTTCCATTGGAACACAGGACTGATAGCTAACACAAGGTGCCATTGGAACACAGGACTGATAGCTAACACAACGTTCCATTGGAACACAGGACTGATAGCTAACACAAGGTGCCATTGGAACACAGGACTGATAGCTAACACAAGGTGCCATTGGAACACAGGACTGATAGCTAACACAAGGTGCCATTGGAACACAGGACTGATAGCTAACACAAGGTGCCATTGGAACACAGGACTGATAGCTAACACAAGGTGCCATTGGAACACAGGACTGATAGCTAACACAAGGTGCCATTGGAACACAGGACTGATAGCTAACACAAGGTTCCATTGGAACACAGGACTGATAGCTAACACAAGGTGCCATTGGAACACAGGACTGATAGCTAACACAAGGTTCCATTGGAACACAGGACTGATAGCTAACACAAGGTTCCATTGGAACACAGGACTGATAGCTAACACAAGGTGCCATTGGAACACAGGACTGATAGCTAACACAAGGTTCCATTGGAACACAGGACTGATAGCTAACACAACGTTCCATTGGAACACAGGACTGATAGCTAACACAACGTTCCATTGGAACACAGGACTGATAGCTAACACAAGGTGCCATTGGAACACAGGACTGATAGCTAACACAAGGTTCCATTGGAACACAGGACTGATAGCTAACACAACGTTCCATTGGAACACAGGACTGATAGCTAACACAACGTTCCATTGGAACACAGGACTGATAGCTAACACAAGGTGCCATTGGAACACAGGACTGATAGCTAACACAACGTTCCATTGGAACACAGGACTGATAGCTAACACAAGGTGCCATTGGAACACAGGACTGATAGCTAACACAAGGTGCCATTGGAACACAGGACTGATAGCTAACACAACGTTCCATTGGAACACAGGACTGATAGCTAACACAAGGTGCCATTGGAACACAGGACTGATAGCTAACACAAGGTGCCATTGGAACACAGGACTGATAGCTAACACAAGGTGCCATTGGAACACAGGACTGATAGCTAACACAAGGTGCCATTGGAACACAGGACTGATAGCTAACACAAGGTGCCATTGGAACACAGGACTGATAGCTAACACAAGGTGCCATTGGAACACAGGACTGATAGCTAACACAACGTTCCATTGGAACACAGGACTGATAGCTAACACAACGTTCCATTGGAACACAGGACTGATAGCTAACACAAGGTGCCATTGGAACACAGGACTGATAGCTAACACAAGGTGCCATTGGAACACAGGACTGATAGCTAACACAAGGTGCCATTGGAACACAGGACTGATAGCTAACACAAGGTGCCATTGGAACACAGGACTGATATCTAACACAAGGTGCCATTGGAACACAGGACTGATAGCTAACACAAGGTGCCATTGGAACACAGGACTGATAGCTAACACAACGTTCCATTGGAACACAGGACTGATAGCTAACACAAGGTGCCATTGGAACACAGGACTGATAGCTAACACAAGGTGCCATTGGAACACAGGACTGATAGCTAACACAAGGTGCCATTGGAACACAGGACTGATAGCTAACACAAGGTGCCATTGGAACACAGGACTGATAGCTAACACAAGGTGCCATTGGAACACAGGACTGATAGCTAACACAAGGTTCCATTGGAACACAGGACTGATAGCTAACACAAGGTGCCATTGGAACACAGGACTGATAAGCTAACACAACGTTCCATTGGAACACAGGACTGATAGCTAACACAAGGTGCCATTGGAACACAGGACTGATAGCTAACACAAGGTGCCATTGGAACACAGGACTGATAGCTAACACAAGGTGCCATTGGAACACAGGACTGATAGCTAACACAAGGTGCCATTGGAACACAGGACTGATAGCTAACACAAGGTGCCATTGGAACACAGGACTGATAGCTAACACAAGGTGCCATTGGAACACAGGACTGATAGCTAACACAAGGTTCCATTGGAACACAGGACTGATAGCTAACACAAGGTGCCATTGGAACACAGGACTGATAGCTAACACAAGGTTCCATTGGAACACAGGACTGATAGCTAACACAAGGTTCCATTGGAACACAGGACTGATAGCTAACACAAGGTGCCATTGGAACACAGGACTGATAGCTAACACAAGGTTCCATTGGAACACAGGACTGATAGCTAACACAACGTTCCATTGGAACACAGGACTGATAGCTAACACAACGTTCCATTGGAACACAGGACTGATAGCTAACACAAGGTTCCATTGGAACACAGGACTGATAGCTAACACAAGGTTCCATTGGAACACAGGACTGATAGCTAACACAACGCTCCATTGGAACACAGGACTGATAGCTAACACAAGGTGCCATTGGAACACAGGACTGATAGCTAACACAACGTTCCATTGGAACACAGGACTGATAGCTAACACAAGGTGCCATTGGAACACAGGACTGATAGCTAACACAAGGTGCCATTGGAACACAGGACTGATAGCTAACACAACGTTCCATTGGAACACAGGACTGATAGCTAACACAAGGTGCCATTGGAACACAGGACTGATAGCTAACACAAGGTGCCATTGGAACACAGGACTGATAGCTAACACAAGGTGCCATTGGAACACAGGACTGATAGCTAACACAAGGTGCCATTGGAACACAGGACTGATAGCTAACACAAGGTGCCATTGGAACACAGGACTGATAGCTAACACAAGGTGCCATTGGAACACAGGACTGATAGCTAACACAACGTTCCATTGGAACACAGGACTGATAGCTAACACAACGTTCCATTGGAACACAGGACTGATAGCTAACACAAGGTGCCATTGGAACACAGGACTGATAGCTAACACAAGGTGCCATTGGAACACAGGACTGATAGCTAACACAAGGTGCCATTGGAACACAGGACTGATAGCTAACACAAGGTGCCATTGGAACACAGGACTGATATCTAACACAAGGTGCCATTGGAACACAGGACTGATAGCTAACACAAGGTGCCATTGGAACACAGGACTGATAGCTAACACAAGGTTCCATTGGAACACAGGACTGATAGCTAACACAAGGTGCCATTGGAACACAGGACTGATAGCTAACACAAGGTTCCATTGGAACACAGGACTGATAGCTAACACTAAGGTGTCCATTGGGAACACAGGACTGATAGCTAACACAAGGTTCCATTGGAACACAGGACTGATAGCTAACACAACGTTCCATTGGAACACAGGACTGATAGCTAACACAACGTTCCATTGGAACACAGGACTGATAGCTAACACAAGGTGCCATTGGAACACAGGACTGATAGCTAACACAAGGTTCCATTGGAACACAGGACTGATAGCTAACACAAGGTTCCATTGGAACACAGGACTGATAGCTAACACAACGTTCCATTGGAACACAGGACTGATAGCTAACACAACGTTCCATTGGAACACAGGACTGATAGCTAACACAAGGTGCCATTGGAACACAGGACTGATAGCTAACACAACGTTCCATTGGAACACAGGACTGATAGCTAACACAAGGTGCCATTGGAACACAGGACTGATAGCTAACACAAGGTGCCATTGGAACACAGGACTGATGGTTGCTGATAATGGGCCTCTGTACGCCTATGTAGATTTTCCATTAAAACAATCTGCCGTTTCCAGCTACAATCGTCATTTACAACATTAACAATGTCTATACTCCATTTCTTATCAATTTGATGTTATTTAATGGACAAAAAATGTGCTTTTCTTTCAAAAACAAGGACATTTATAAATGACCCCAAACGTTTGAAACGTAATGTGTGTGTGTATATATATATATATGTATGTGTGTGTGTGTGTGTGTGTGTGTGTGTGTGTGTGTGTGTATATATATATATATATATTTTTTTTTTGTGGCGGAAATATGGTATACACACAAACACACACTTTCTGTGGTTGTTATTCCTCTCCAGTCTCTGTCCTCCTCCATATGAATGAGTCAGATGGCCGTGTGAGGAGCTGAGGCTGTCAGCCTGGGTTGAGCCGGCAAGGACACTGGCATGGTAAGAGAGAAATTGATCCCTCACTAGCTCGCTCACTGCATGGTTCCCTGTGCTGTGCCAACCTCTTTCTCGCACCCACACACACAGTTTCTCTCCGCTCTCTGCCTGGCTGCTTGTCAGTCTGAGTGACAGAATAAGACCCTGCAGACTTCCAGGACAGCAGGGTGACGACGTTAAGAATAGATTGGATGTTGAAACATCAATTTAAACCATTAAAGCAGGTGTGTGAGGGAGGGAGGGAGGGAGGGAGGGAGGAGAGAGAGAGAGTATGATCTAGTTATTTTAATTAGATGTCCAGATTTTGTATTTCTTCCCTCTGCTGTCAAATCATAACATGACAGGCTACAGGTGGCAGAACCAAGTGTAGGATGTTCCCCAATGCTGGAAGGAGTGAAAAGGGTTTGGGAACCCCTTCCCTACAGTATCACCCACCCATTAAGTAATCAATTGGATGATCCATGAACGTGTGGCCCTATTTAGACATGATTTTAGGCCTCTGGGTTTTCCATTCCATTTGCTGTTATCTATGTATCAGCTTCCATTAGCTAGACTATGTTGTGAGTTGTGTTTTTCTGTGAATAAATGAATTGTCAATAGGCTTCAAAACAAATAAATTGATCATGATAGCCTAATAATATAAATGGATCATGATAGCCTAATATTAAACTGGTGAATGCATTGCTTTCTCAGGTAGGTAAGTGGCAATATCAGGTGACTATTCAGTCAACAATTTTGTGGCTCCCGAGTGGCACAGCGGTATAAGGCATTACATCTCGGTGCAAGAGGCGTCACTACAGTTCCTGGTTTGAATCCAGGTTGAATCACATCCGGCCGTGATTGGGGAGTCCCATAGGGCGGCACAAAATTGGCTGAGCGTCGTCCGAGTTTGGCCGGAGTAGGGGAGGGTTTGGCCGGGTTAGGGGAGGGTTTGGCCGGGTTAGGGGAGGGTTTGGCCGGGTTAGGGGAGGGTTTGGCCGGGTTAGGGGAGGGTTTGGCCGGGTTAGGGGAGGGTTTGGCCGGAGTAGGGGAGGGTTTGGCCGGAGTAGGGGAGGGTTTGGCCGGAGTAGGGGAGGGTTTGGCGCGGAGTAGGGGAGGGTTTGGCCGGGGTAGAGGGAGGTTTGGCGGGGTAGGGGAGGGTTTGGCCGGAGGTAGGGAGGGTTTGGCCGGGGTAGGGGAGGGGTTTGGCGGGTTAGGGGAGGGTTTGGCCGGGTTAAGGGAGGGTTCGCGGGTTAGGGGAGGTTTGGCGGAGTAGGGAGGGGTTTGGCCGGAGTAGGGAGGGTTTGGCCGGAGTAGGGGAGGGTTTGGCCTGGGTTAGGGGGAGGGTTTGGCCGGGTTAGGGAGGGTTTGGCCGGGTTAGGGAAGGGTTTGGCCGGGTTAAGGGAGGGTTTGGCCGGGTTAGGGAGGGTTTGGCCGGAGTAGGGAGGGTTTGGCTCGGAGTAGGGGGTTTGGCGGAGTAGACAGACTTGTTTGGCCGGAGTAGGCTGACTTGTTTGGCCGGAGTAGGGAGAGGTTGGCCGAGATAGGGGAAGGTTTGGCCGGAGTAGGCTGACTTGTTTGGCCGGAGTAGGCTGACTTGTTTGGTCAGATAGGCTGACTTGTTTGGCCGGGAGTAGGCTGACTTGTTTGGCCGGAGTAGGCTGACTTGTTTGGCGGAGTAGGCTGACTTGTTTGGCCGGATGTAGGGAGGGTTGGCCGGAGTAGGGGAGGTTTGGCCGGAGTAGGCTGACTTGTTTGGCCGGAGTAGGCCTGACTTGTTTGGCCGGAGTAGGCTGACTTGTTTGGCGGAGTAAGGCTGACTTTTTGGCCGGAGTAGGACTGACTTGTTTGGCCGGAGTAGAGCTGACTTGTTTGGCCGGAGTGAGGCTGACTTGTTTGGCCGGAGTAGGCTGACTTGTTTGGCGGGAGTAGGCTGACTTGTTTGGCCGGAGTAGAGCTGACTTGTTTGGCGGAGTAGGCTGACTTGTTTGGCCGGGTACAGCTGACTGTTTGGCGGAGTAGGCTGACTTGTTTGGCCGGAGTAGGCTGACTTGTTTGGTCGGAGTAGGCTGGCTTGTTTGGCCGGAGTAGGGAGGGTTTGGCGGAGTAGGGAGGGTTTGGCCGGAGTAGGGGAGGGTTTGGCGGAGTGGGGAGGGTTTGGCCGGAGTAGGGGAGGAGTTTGGCGGAGTAGGAGGAGGTTTGGCCGGAGTAGGCTGACTTGTTTGGCCGGGAGTAGGGGAGGGTTTGGCGGAGTAGGGAGGGTTTGGCCGGAGTAGGGGAGGGGTTTGGCCGGAGTAGGGGAGGGTTTGGCCGGTAGTAGGCTGACTTGTTTGGCCGGGTAGGGAGAGGTTTGGCCGGAGTAGGCTGACTTGCCTAGTTAAATAAAGGTTCAATTATTATTGTATTTTTTAAACATTGCTGAGGTAAATCTGACTCTAAGCCCTTTTGATAGACTAGAGGACTAGTTCGAGCCAGAACGTGTGCACTATTTAAATGTAATCCGGCCTCTGACAGTGTTTCAGTATATTAAGTCTAGGCGGGCAAGTTTTCTGGGCGGAAGACAGACACTTTCTTAGAAAGAAAGGTTCCATCGGAGAACCCTTTGGGTTTCCATCTAGAACCCTCAGTGGAAAGGGTTCTACACAGAACCTAAAAACATTCTAGCTGGAACCAAAAGGGTTCTTCAAAGGGTTTTCTTACGGGGACAACCAAAGAACCCTTTTAGGTTCTAGATTGCACCTTTTTTGTGCAGACCGATAGGGGAATAGTAGTGGGTTTGTGGCCCTGTTTGAATACTCCAGGAATGCATCCTTCCTTTCTACCTTCCTTGAAGTAATCGTAGATCTGAATGGGCTAGTATGGTGAAAGTTAAAGGATTCACCTATCTATAGATCTGTACCTCCAGGCAGTGACGTATCCAGGGGAGTGGCCCACGGCCCATCCTGAAATCTGATTGGCCACCCACTGCCCCCTCCCTGAGCCCCACCTCACATCCATTATGGTTATAAATGGCCTGGCCCCTCTAAACTGGGTCTGAGCCCCACCTCACATCCATTATGGTTATAAATGGCCTGGCCCCTCTAAACTGGGTCTGAGCCCCACCTCACATCCATTATGGTTATAAATGGCCTGGCCCCTCTAAACTGGGTCTGAGCCCCACCTCACATCCATTATGGTTATAAATGGCCTGGCCCCTCTAAACTGGGTCTGAGCCCCACCTCACATCCATTATGGTTATAAATGGCCTGGCCCCTCTAAACTGGGTCTGAGCCCCACCTCGCATCCATTATGGTTATAAATGGCCTGGCCCCTCTAAACTGGGTCTGAGCCCCATCTCGCATCGATTATGGTTATAAATGGCCTGGCCCCTCTAAACTGGGTCTGAGCCCCACCTCGCATCCATTATGGTTATAAATGGCCTGGACCCTCTAAACTGGGTCTGAGCCCCATCTCGCATCGATTATGGTTATAAATGGCCTGGCCCCTCTAAACTGGGTCTGAGCCCCACCTCGCATCCATTATGGTTATAAATGGCCTGGCCCCTCTAAACTGGGTCTGAGCCCCACCTCGCACCCGCAATATGGTTATAAATGGCCTGGCCCCTCTAAACTGGGTCTGAGCCCCACCTCACATCGATTATGGTTATAAATGGCCTGGCCCCTCTAAACTGGGTCTGAGCCCCACCTCGCATCCATTATGGTTATAAATGGCCTGGCCCCTCTAAACTGGGTCTGAGCC
>NW_025753837.1:0-10014 GCF_021184085.1 Oncorhynchus gorbuscha | reverse complement strand
AGATGATATACTGTATATGAGAGAGAGATGATATACTGTATATAGAGAGAGAGATGATATACTGTATATAGAGAGAGATGATATACTGTATATAGAGAGAGATGATATACTATATAGAGAGAGAGAGATGATATACTATATATAGAGAGAGATTATATACTGTATATAGAGAGAGATGATATACTGTATATAGAGAGAGATGATATACTGTATATAGAGAGAGATGATATACTGTATATATAGAGAGATGATATACTGTATATAGAGAGAGAGATGATATACTGTATATAGAGAGAGATGATATACTGTATATAGAGAGAGATGATATACTGTATATATAGAGAGATGATATACTGTATATAGAGAGAGAGATGATATACTGTACATAGACAGAGATGATATACTATATATAGAGAGAGATGATATACTGTACATAGACAGAGATGATATACTGTATATAGACAGAGATGATATACTGTATATAGACAGAGATGATATACTATATATAGACAGAGATGATATACTATATATAGAGAGAGATGATATACTGTATATAGAGAGAGATGATATACTGTATATAGAGAGAGATGATATACTGTATATAGAGAGATATTTGTAGGAGAGAGATGACACTCTATATAGAGGTATTAAGATATATCTATATGAGGTGTGTTTTCATCTTTTAACAGGAAGTTGTGTGCCCACCTGATTTTCCAACAGCCCAACCACATCCTCTGAGCTATGTTCTGCCACACACGCACACACACACACACACACACACACACACACACACACACACACACACACACACACACACACACACACACACACACACACACACACACACACACACACACACACACACACACACACACACAGTTTGGACACACCTTTTCCTTTATTGTAGAATAATAGTGAAGACATCAACACTATGAACTAACACATATGGAATCATGTAGTAACCAAAATAGTGATATAAAAATTCAAAATATATTTATATTTGAGAATCTTCAAGGTAACCACCCTTTGCCTTGATGACATCTTTTCACACTCTTGGCATTCTCTCAACCAGCTTCACCTGGAATGCTTTTCCATCAGTCTTGAAGGAGTTCCACATATGCTGAGCACTTGTTGGCTGCTTTTCCTTCATTCTGTGGTCCAACTCATCCCAAACCATCTCAAATTGGGTGAAGGCCAGTGTTCTTTGTTATAGAGCCAAAAAATATTTGGGAGGGTGTTTATCCATTCATCTCCCATTTTGGATAGATAACTCTTCGTGTTGTTGTTAGTTTTGTGTTTTCCAATTTTCCCAGAAGTGGTTAGATTCTATGGATTTTTCAATTACATTGAGCTGATTTCTGACGTTCTGTTCCTTCTTTTTCCGTAGTGTATTTCTGTATTGTTTTAGTGAGTCACAATAGTGAATTTGTGAATTTTATTAGGATCCCCGTTAGGGCGGCAGGGTAGCCTAGTGGTTAGAGCGTTGGACTAGTAACCGGAAGGTTGCAAGTTCAAACCCTGAGCTGACAAGGTACAAATCTGTCGTTCTGCCCCTGAACAGGCAGTTAACCCACTGTTCCTAGGCCATCATTGAAAATAAGAATTTGTTCTTAACTGACTTGCCTGGTTAAATAAAGGTAAAATATTTTATTTTTTAAAAGCTAATGTCGTGATGTTAGATAATCTTCCTGGTGTCCAAAACCAATTAATAAGAATTTACAAACAATTTACAAATTAAGACTTTACAAACATTTAACAAGTAGACGATACAGACAATTAAAATACCAGATAGGAAACACATTTAACATTCAGTTGATACTTTCTATTTCCTGTCACATGGTCGATGACAGGGCTGCCCAACCACCTTCCTGGACTGAAAACCCACAGGACTGTAGATCTCCAGGAAGAGGGTTGGACTGATAACCTACATGACAGTAGATTTCCAGGAAGAGGGTTGGACTGAAAACCTACAGGACAGTAGATCTCCAGGAAGAGGTTTGGGCTGAAAACATACAGGACAGTAGATCTCCAGCCAGGAAGAGGGTTGGACTGAAAACCTACAGGACAGTAAATCTCCAGGAAGAGGGTTGGGCTTAAAACCTACAGGACAGTAGATCTCCAGGAAGAGGGTTGGACTGATAACCTACAGGACAGTAGATCTCCAGGAAGAGGGTTGGACTGATAACCTACAGGACAGTAGATCTCCAATAAGAGTGTTGAACTGAAAACCCACAGGACAGTAGATCTCCAGGAAGAGGGTTGGACTGATAACCTACAGGACAGTAGATCTCCAGGAAGAGGGTTGGACTGACAACCCACAGGAAAGTAGATCTCCAGGAAGAGGGTTGGACTGATAACCTACAGGACAGTAGATCTCCAGGAAGAGGGTTGGACTGACAACCCACAGGAAAGTAGATCTCCAGGAAGAGGGTTGGACTGAAAACCCACAGGACAGTAGATCTCCAGGAAGAGGGTTGGACTGATAACCTGCAGGACAGTAGATTTCCAGGAAGAGGGTTGGACTGAAAACCCACAGGACAGTAGATCTCCAGGAAGAGGGTTGTACTGATAACCTACAGGACAGTAGATCTCCAGGAAGAGGGTTGGACTGAAAAAATACAGGACAGTAGATTTCCAGGAAGAGGGTTGGACTGAAAACCTACAGGACAGTAGATCTCCAGGAAGAGGGTTGGGCTGAAACCTACAGGACAGTAGATCTCCAGGAAGAGGGTTGGGCTGAAAACCTACAGGACAGTAGATCTCCAGGAAGAGGGTTGGGCTGAAAGCCTACAGGACAGTAGATCTGTCATGTTTTGTCTTATATTGTCTTGTCATTATGCTTTCCCTTCTGTTCGTTTCCCCTGCTGGTCTTATTAGGTTCGTTCCCTTTTTCTATCCCCTCTCTCTCCCTCCCTCTCTCCTCTCTCTATCGTTCCGTTCCTGCTCCCAGCTGTTCCTCATTCTCCTACTCACTCATCTAATCTTTTCACACCTGTTCCGTATCTTGCCCTCTGATTAGAGTCCCTATTTCTCCCCTTGTCTTCCGTTTCTGTCCTGTCGGATCCTTGTATATTGTTCACCGTGCTGTGTCTTTGTCTCGCCCTGTCGTGTCGTGTTTCCCTCAGATGCTGCGTGGTGAGCAGGTGTCTGAGTCTGCTACGGTCAGTGCCTTCCCGAGGCAACCTGCAGTTTATGATCGAGTCTCCAGTCTGTTCTCGTGATTACGAGTGAAATTGTTCTTTATGCTTTATTTACCGCTCCGATTTGTCTAGGAGTATTGAATATTTACTTTACTGGAATAAAGACTCTGTTTTTGCCAAGTCGCTTTTGGGTCCTCATTCACCTGCATAACAAGATCTCCAGGAAGAGGGTTGGACTGATAACCTACAGGACAGTAGATCTCCAGGAAGAGGGTTGGACTGATAACCTACAGGACAGTAGATCTCCAGGAAGAGGGTTGGACTGATAACCTACAGGACAGTAGATCTCCAGGAAGAGGGTTGGACTGAAAACCCACAGGACAGTAGATCTCCAGGAAGAGGGTTGGACTGATAACCTACAGGACAGTAGATCTCCAGGAAGAGGGTTGGACTGATAACCTACAGGACAGTAGATCTCCAGGAAGAGGGTTGGACTGCTTTGGATGTTTGTTTTGTCTTTTTGCCTGAGAAATATAGATTGGTAAAGAGATCAACTATGGCTCTATATAATAATAATAATAATATTTTAACATTTAGCAGCATATAATAGTGACGGCTTTCTGGGTTTTCTGGGTCTCTATGTTTTTTGGGTTGGACAGGTTTCTCAATTTCTTTCTTAGGTTTTTGCGTTCTTCGTCAAACTATTTGTCATTGTTGTTTATTTTCTTCAGTTTTCTATTTGAGATTTTTAGATTTGATAGGGAAGCTGAGAGGTCAAATATACTGTTAAGATTTTCTACTGCCAAGTTTACACCTTCACTATTACTGTGGAACGTTTTACCCAGGAAATTGTCTAGAAGGGATTGAATTTGTTGTTGCCTAATTGTTTTTTGGTTGGTTTCCACACTACATTCCTTCCATCTATAGCATTTCTTAATGTTACTCAGTTCCTTTGGCTTTGATGCCTTATGGTTGAGTATTGCTCTGTTTAAGTAGACTGTGATTTTGCTGTGGTCTGATAGGGGTGTCAGTGGACTGACTGTGAACGCTCTGAGAGATTCTGGGTTGAGGTCAGTGATAAAGTAGTCTACAGTACTACTGCCAAGAGATGAGCTATAGGTGTAACCTACCATAGGAGTCCTCTCGAAGCCTACCATTGACTATGTACATACCCAGGATGTAACAGAGCTCTAGGTGTACCAACCATAGGAGTCCCCTCGAAGCCTATCTTTGACTATGTACATACCCAGCGTGTGACAGAGCTGCAGGAGTTGTGACCCATTTTTGTTGGTTATGTTGTCGTAGTTGTGCCTAGGGGGGCATATGGGGGAGGGAATGCTGTCACCTCCAGGCAGGTGTTTGTCCCCCTGTGTGCTGAGGGTGTCAGGTTCTTGTCCGGTTCTAGTACATGTCCCTGGGCCTGGAAATGATTGATTTCCCCCTCCAGGATGGAGAAGCTGTCTTCATTAAAGTATGGGGATTCTAGTGGGGGGATATAGTTAGCACACAGGAGGACATTTCCTTTTGAATTTCTAGCCAAATGTAGAATGTTCCTGTTTTGATTAATTTAATGGAGTGAGTTAGGTCTGCTCTATACCAAATTAGCATGCCCCCCTCTCTCTCCCTCTGTCTGTCTGTCTGTCTGTCTGTCTGTCTGTCTGTCTGTCTGTCTGTCTGTCTGTCTGTCTGTCTGTCTGTCTGTCTGTCTGTCTGTCTGTCTCTCTCTGTCTATCTGTCTCTCTCTCTCTCTCTCTCTCTCTCTCTCTCTCTCTCTGTCTCTCTCTCTGTCTCTCTCTCTCTCTCTGTCTCTGTCTCTGCTCTCTCTGTCTCTGTCTCTCTCTCTCTCTCTCTCTCTCTGTCTCTCTCTCTCTCTCTCTCTCTCTCTCTCTCTCTCTCCTCTCTCTCTCTCTCTCTCTCTCTCTCTCTCTCCTTTAAACTATTCTATTGTTTCAAACCTGTTGAAAGAGTGAAAGAGGAAGGTGGTGAAAAGGATCATTGACTATGACGGAATCTCGGTTCTCCAGCCCAGAGCTGGGCCAGACACACACACTCTCACACAACACACACAAACACTGTTGACGCACACACACACACGCACGCACGGATCATTGACTATGACGGAAACACACCACCCAGAGCTGCACGCACGCACGCACACACACACACACACACACACACACACGCACACACACACGCACACACACACACACACACACACACACACACACACACACACACACACACACACACACACACACACACACACACACACACACACACACCCCTGGAATTATTTTTGGATCAACGTGTGCGAAAGCAACCTACTTTTTTTGACGTGATTTGTTTGACAATCAGAAGAAAACATCTGGTTGTGTTCATTAAAAGGGAATTACAGTTAAATTACGCATTTACCGTAAAACCCATAGAATCACTCCAGAACAAAACACGAATTACCGTAAAACCCATAGAATCACTCCAGAACAAAAACACTGGAATTACCGTTAGAATCACCCAGAACAAAACACGAATTACCGTAAAACCCATAGAATCACTCCAGAACAAAAACATGAATTACATTAAACCCATAGAATCACTCCAGAACAAAACATTCATTACCGTAAAACCCATAGAATCACTCCAGAACAAAACATTAATTACCGTAAAACCCATAGAATCACTCCAGAACAAAACACGAATTACCGTAAAACCCATAGAATCACTCCAGAACAAAACACGAATTACCGTAAAACCCATAGAATCACTCCAGAACAAAACATTAATTACCGTAAAACCCATAGAATCACTCCAGAACAAAACATTCATTACCGTAAAACCCATAGAATCACTCCAGAACAAAACATTAATTACCGTAAAACCCATAGAATCACTCCAGAACAAAACATTAATTACCGTAAAACCCATAGAATCACTCCAGAACAAAACACGAATTACCGTAAAACCCATAGAATCACTCCAGAACAAAACATTAATTACCGTAAAACCCATAGAATCACTCCAGAACAAAACATTAATTACCGTAAAACCCATAGAATCACTCCAGAACAAAACATTAATTACTGTAAAACCCATAGAATCACTCCAGAACTAGTGGTCTCCGTACCTATCAGACTGACTGGGTACCTGTCTATTAACAGCAGGTAATGGTCTCATCCCAGTGGTCTCCGTACCTATCAGACTGACTGGGTATCTGTCTATTAACAGCAGGTAATGGTCTCATCCCAGTGGTCTCCGTACCTATCAGACTGACTGAGTCAGTATTAACAGCAGGTAATGGTCTCATCCCAGTGGTCTCCGTACCTATCAGACTGACTGGGTCAGTATTAACAGCAGGTAATGGTCTCATCCCAGTGGTCTCCGTACCTATCAGACTGAATGGGTATCTGTCTATTAACAGCAGGTAATGGTCTCATCCCAGTGGTCTCCGTACCTATCAGACTGACTGGGTATCTGTCTATTAACAGCAGGTAATGGTCTCATCCCAGTGGTCTCCGTACCTATCAGACTGACTGGGTATCTGTCTATTAGCAGCCTCTATACGACCAATGGGAGATGTTAACAGCTACTACAGTTGTTGTCTCTGAGTTCACAGGATGAGGTGAAGATTGCTGATGCTTTTCTCTGAAGAACCTGTTTTTCCTGTCAGCTGCTTTGGAGAGGAGAGACAGAAAGCAAAACATGATAGAAGATAGAAAAGACGGACGGACGGACGGACGGACGGACGGACGGACGGACGGACGGACGGACGGACAGACAGACAATCAGAGGCAACATTGCTGCTGGGTCTTGCTTCCATTCAGCCAGAAGAGCATTAGTGAGGTTTGGCACTGGTGTTGGGTGATTAGGTCTGGCTCACAGTCGGCGTTCCAATTCATCCCAAAGGTGTTCAATGGGTTGAGGTCAGGGCTCTGTGCAGGCCAGTCAAGTTCTTCCACGACGATTTCAAGAAACCATTTCACCTGGTGTCTGACCTGTCACATCACACCTGGTGTCTGACCTGTCACATCACACCTGGTGTCTGACCTGTCACATCACACCTGGTGTCTGACACCTGGTGTCTGACCTGTCACATCACACCTGGTGTCTGACACCTGGTGTCTGACCTGTCACATCACACCTGGTGTCTAACACACATGGTGTCTGACCTGTCACATCACACCTGGTGTCTAACACACCTGGTGTCTGACCTGTCACATCACACCTGGTATCTGACCTGTCACATCACACCTGGTGTCTAACACACCTGGTGTCTGACCTGTCACATCACACCTGGTGTCTGACCTGTCACATCACACCTGGTGTCTGACCTGTCACATCACACCTGGTATCTGACCTGTAACATCACACCTGGTATCGGACCTGTCACATCACACCTGGTGTCTGACCTGTCACATCACACCTGGTATCTGACCTGTCACATCACACCTGGTGTCTAACACACCTGGTGTCTGACCTGTCACATCACACCTGGTGTCTAACACACCTGGTGTCTGACCTGTCACATCACACCTGGTGTCTGACCTGTCACATCACACCTGGTGTCTGACCTGTCACATCACACCTGGTGTCTAACACACCTGGTGTCTGACCTGTCACATCACACTTGGTGTCTGACCTGTCACATCACACCTGGTGTCTAACACACCTGGTGTCTCTGACCTGGTGTCACATCACACCTGGTGTCTGACCTGTCACATCACACCTGGTGTCTGACCTGTCACATCACACCTGGTGTCTGACCTGTCACATCACACCTGGTGTCTGACCTGTCACATCACACCTGGTGTCTGACACCTGGTGTCTGACCTGTCACATCACACCTGGTGTCTGACCTGTCACATCACACCTGGTGTCTGACCTGTCACATCACACCTGGTGTCTAACACACCTGGTGTCTGACCTGTCACATCACACCTGGTGTCTGACCTGTCACATCACACCTGGTGTCTAACACACCTGGTGTCTGACCTGTCACATCACACCTGGTGTCTGACCTGTCACATCACACCTGGTGTCTGACCTGTCACATCACACCTGGTGTCTGACCTGTCACATCACACCTGGTGTCTGACCTGTCACATCACACCTGGTGTCTGACCTGTCTGACCTGTCACATCACATCACACCTGGTGTCTGACCTGTCACATCACACCTGGTGTCTAACACACCTGGTGTCTGACCTGTCACATCACACCTGGTGTCTGACCTGTCACATCACACCTGGTGTCTGACCTGTCACATCACACCTGGTGTCTAACACACCTGGTGTCTGACCTGTCACATCACACCTGGTGTCTGACCTGTCACATCACACCTGGTGTCTGACCTGGTGTCTGACCTGGTCACATCACACCTGGTGTCTGACCTGTCACATCACACCTGGTGTCTGACCTGTCACATCACACCTGGTGTCTGACCTGTCACATCACACCTGGTGTCTGACCTGTCACATCACACCTGGTGTCTGACCTGTCACATCACACCTGGTGTCTGACACCTGGTGTCTGACCTGTCACATCACACCTGGTGTCTGACCTGTCACATCACACCTGGTGTCTGACCTGTCACATCACACCTGGTGTCTAACACACCTGGTGTCTGACCTGTCACATCACACCTGGTGTCTGACCTGTCACATCACACCTGGTGTCTGACCTGTCACATCACACCTGGTGTCTAACACACCTGGTGTCTGACCTGTCACATCACACTTGGTGTCTGACCTGTCACATCACACCTGGTGTCTAACACACCTGGTGTCTGACCTGTCACATCACACCTGGTGTCTGACCTGTCACATCACACCTGGTGTCTAACACACCTGGTGTCTGACCTGTCACATCACACCTGGTGTCTGACCTGTCACATCACACCTGGTGTCTGACCTGTCACATCACACCTGGTGTCTGACACCTGGTGTCTGACCTGTCACATCACACCTGGTGTCTGACCTGTCACATCACACCTGGTGTCTGACCTGTCACATCACACCTGGTGTCTAACACACCTGGTGTCTGACCTGTCACATCACACCTGGTGTCTGACCTGTCACATCACACCTGGTGTCTGACCTGTCACATCACACCTGGTGTCTAACACACCTGGTGTCTGACCTGTCACATCACACTTGGTGTCTGACCTGTCACATCACACCTGGTGTCTAACACACCTGGTGTCTGACCTGTCACATCACACCTGGTGTCTGACCTGTCACATCACACCTGGTGTCTGACCTGTCACATCACACCTGGTGTCTGACCTGTCACATCACACCTGGTGTCTGACCTGTCACATCACACCTGGTGTCTGACCTGTCACATCACACCTGGTGTCTAACACACCTGGTGTCTGACCTGTCACATCACACCTGGTGTCTGACCTGTCACATCACACCTGGTGTCTAACACACCTGGTGTCTGACCTGTCACATCACACCTGGTGTCTGACACCTGGTGTCTGACCTGTCACATCACACCTGGTGTCTGACCTGTCACATCACACCTGGTGTCTGACACCTGGTGTCTGACCTGTCACATCACACCTGGTGTCTGACCTGTCACATCACACCTGGTGTCTGACCTGTCACATCACACCTGGTGTCTGCTTTATTCAATGATTTAATTCCTTTAATTGCCTCTATCCGTGTGTCTTCCCATCTTAATCGATCTGCGTGGGTCGTATTAGTACTGTTTAACCACACCACTGTCTCCTGTCATCTTGCAGTGTTCACAAGCAGCATCTCTCTCCTTCAGTTTCCTGAGAAGGCTGACAATCAATCCACGTTTTTTTATTTTTAAATCGGGTTGATGTTTTTGAAAGACAACATCGGTATCACATCATCTTTATCGTTGTTGAT
>NW_025753836.1:0-10018 GCF_021184085.1 Oncorhynchus gorbuscha | reverse complement strand
CTAAATGGCATATATATTAGCTATGAGTTGTATTCTTGTGAGACCTTTCCATCTCTGCCTTTGTGTACACATGGAGTGATATTACATTGTCTCAGGTCACCACCATGAATGTTCATACCTTCTTCATATGTTTACAGAACTAGCACCTCTTCTCAAAATCATTATCACATACAGTACCAGTCATTCGGGATTTTCTTAGTTTAAATAATCATTTTCTACATTGTAAAAATAATAGTGAAGACATCAACTATGGAATAACACAGTAACCAAAAAGTGTCAACAACCAAATGATATTTTAGTTTCTTCAAAGTAGCCACCTTTGCCTTGACAGCTTTGCACACTCTACATTCTCTCAACCAGCTCCTGGAATTATTTTCCAACAGTCTTGAAGGAGTAGTAACCCAGGCACCGTCCAGTCTGACTGATGGGGAATTACTGTCCAGTCTAATGAAGATAGGAATAACAGTCCAAATTAATGAAGATGGGTCTGACTGATGGGGAATAACAGTCCAGTCTAATGAAGATGGGGAATAATGTCCAGTCTAATGAAGATAGGAAACAACAGTCCAGTCTAATGAAGATGGGTCTGACTGATGGGAACAGTCCAGCCTAACGAAGATGGCCCGACTGATGGGGAACAGTGGGTGACTGATGGGGAATTAACAGTCCAGTCTAATGAAGATAGGAATAACGGTCAGTCTAATGAAGATAGGGAATAACAGTCAGTCTAATGAAGATAATAACAGTCAGTCTAATGAAGATAGGGAATAACAGTCCAGTCTAATGAAGATGGGGATAACAGTCCAGTCTAATGAAGATGGGGATAACAGTCCAGTCAATGAAGATGGGTCTGACTGATGGGGAATAACAGTCCAGTCTAATGAAGATAGGGAATAACAGTCCAGGTCTAATGAAGATGGGTCTGACTGGACGGGGAATTAACAGTCCAGTCTAATGAAGATAGGGAATAAGTCAGTCTAATGAAGATAGGGAATAACAGTCCAGTCTAATGAAGATGGGGAATAACAGTCCAGTCTAATGAAGATCGGGAATAACAGTCCAGTCCAATGAAGATGGGGAATAACAGTCCAGTCACAATGAAGATGGGTCTGACTGATGGGGAATAACAGTCAGTCTAATGAAGATGGGGATAACAGTCAGTCTAATGATGGGAATAACAGTCCAGTCTAATGAAGATAGGGAATAACAGTCCAGTCTAATGAAGATAGGAATAACAGTCCAGTCTAATGAAGATGGGAATAACAGTCCAGTCTGACTGATGGGAATAACAGTCCAGTCTAATGAAGATGGGGAATAACAGTCCAGTCTAATGAAGATGGGGAATAACAGTCCGGTCTGAATAACAGTCCCGTCTAATGAAGATGGGGGATAACAGTCCGGTCTGACTGATGGGGAATAACAGTCCGGTCTAATGAAGATGGGGAATAACAGTCCAGTCTGACTGATGGGGGATAACAGTCCGGTCTAATGAAGATGGGGAATAACAGTCCAGTCTGACTGATGGGGAATAACAGTCCAGTCTAATGAAGATGGGGAATAACAGTCCAGTCTAATGAAGATGGGGAATAACAGTCCAGTCTGACTGATGGGGAATAACAGTCCAGTCTAATGAAGATGGGGGAATAACAGTGCAGTCTAATGAAGATAGGGAATAACAGTCGGTCTAATGAAGATGGGATAACAGTCCAATGAAGAAGATGGGGAATAACAGTCCAGTCTAATGAAGATGGGTCTGACTGATGGGAATAACAGTCCAGTCTAATGAAGATGGGGAATAGTCCAGTCTAATGACTGATGGGGAATAACAGTCCAGTCTAATGAAGATGGGGAATAACAGTCCAGCTCTATCAGTCACTGACTGATGGGGAATAACAAGTCAATGACTCCAGTCTAATGACTGATGGGGAATAACAGTCTAGTCTCTATCCAGTCTAATGAAGATGGGTCTGACTGATGGGGAATAACCAGTCTAATGACTGATGGGGAATAACAGTCCATCAATGACTGTGGGGAATAACCATCCTATCCAGTCTAATGAAGATGGGTCTGACTGATGGGGAATAACAGTCCAGTCACTGTGTCCATCCTCAGTGCTGAAAACTAGCTAAGAATCTTCAAATGTCTCTTGTGTGTGTGATTCTCAACCTTCTTTAACCTTCATAGGCCCGTGGCCCAGATGATATGACTGTCAGGCTAGTGAAGACTACTGGACCCCTGTACTAAATACAACATCTCTGTTCCCTCCTCCTCTCCCTGGGACAGTCTCAGAAACAGAATGTAGATCTGAGCAGGCAGGCCAGTTCGCCCAGACACCGCCCTTCGCTCTCTTCGTCACCCTGAAGAACGTGGTGTGTAAGATCGAGAAGATGCAGAGTCCTCATGTCGCTCTACGGCCCTGTCGAGTCAACGTTGTCAGGTATGTAACCTCCTATGACGTCAGGTTAAATGTCATCATGTACAGTACATAGAGCTCCATGTACAGTACATAGAGCTCCTATGACGCCATAGGTTAAATGTCATGTACAGTACATAGAGCCATACATGTACAGTACATAGAGCTCCTATGACGCCATAGGGTTAAATGTCATCAGTACATAGAGCCCATGTACAGTACATAGAGCCCATGTACAGTACATAGAGCTCCTATGACGCTCATAGGGTTAAATGTCATATGTACAGTACATAGAGCCCATGTACAGTACATAGAGCTCCTATGACGCATAGGGTTAAATGTCATCATGTACAGTACATAGGAGTACAGTACATAGAGCTCCTATGACGCCATAGGGTTAAATGTCATCATGTACAGTACATAGAGCCCATGTACAGTACATAGGAGCTCTCTATGACGCCATAGTTAAATGTCATCATGTACAGTACATGAGCCCATAGGGAGATGCTAAGCTTTGTAGGTCACTTGAGCTTCAACAGATTTCCGAACGATTTTCCCAAGTTACTACCAAACTTATCATAACGACAAATTGAGACATTTGCTCACAAAAAAAATATTGTTCTTATTTGACACTGTAATTTATAGGAATGAGTTGTTTTGAATGGTTTCTTTTAAGGTTAAAGGTCATCAGGTATGTTCCTCTGTGGGTTAAAGTTGATCAGGTATGCCAAGGGTCGCAAGAGTTCTGGACACTTTCTCAAATTCTCCTACATTTTCCTGAAATCCCAGCTGAAGGATTCCTCCCTGGTTGGAGGATTCTCCCTGTTTGGAGGATTCCTCCCTGGTTAGAGGATTCCTCCTGGGTTAGAGGATTCCCTCTCCCTGGTTGGAGGATTCCTCCCTGGTTGGAGGATTCCCTCCCTGGTTGGAGGATTCTCCCTGCTGGAGGATTCCTCCTGGTTGGAGGGGATTCCTCCTGGTTAGAGCATTCCCTCCCTGGTTAGAGCATTCCCTCCTGGTTAGAGCATTCCTCCCTGGTTAGAGCATTCTCCCTGGTTAGAGGATTCTCCCTGGTTGGAGGATTCCTCCCTGGTTGTAGGATTCTCTCCCTGGTTGTAGGATTCCTCCCTGGTTGGAGGATTCTCCCTGGTTGGAGGATTCCTCCCTGGTTGGAGATTCTCCCTGGTTGGAGGATTCCTCCCTGGTTAGAGCATTCCCTCCCTGGTTAGAGCATTCCCTCCCTGGTTAGAGCATTCCCTCCTGGTTAGAGCATTCCCTCCTGGTTAGAGGATTCCCTCTGGTTAGAGCTCCCTGGTTAGAGCATTCCCTCCTGGTTAGAGGATTTCCTCCTGGTTAGTGGATTCCTCCCTGGTTAGTGGATTCCTCCCTGGTTAGTGGATTCCCCCTGGTTAGAGGATTCCTCCTGCTAGAGGATTCCCCTCCCCTGGTTAGAGATTCCCTCCTGGTTAGAGGATTCCTCCTGGTTAGAGGATTCCCTCCCTGGTTAGAGGATTCCTCCCTGGTTGGAGGATTCCTCTCTGGTTGGAGGATTCCCTGGTTAGAGGCTTCCTCCCTGGTTAGTGGATTCCCTCCTGGTTAGTGGATTCCCTCCCTGGTTAGAGGATTCCTCCTGGTTAGAGGATTCCCTCCCTGGTTAGTGGATTCCTCCCTGGTTAGAGGATTCCTCCTGGTTAGAGGATTCCCTCCTGGTTATTTCTCACTATTTTGGGAATCCTCTCATCAGGATTTCTGAGAACCTCTGAATCATGGTAATAGTATTGCCCTAGGCCCGAGTCCAGAGCCAGGAACGTTACAGCACAGACCTGGCTGCCAGCCTGCCTGGGGTTTTCTGTTCCAGGATACTGTTCAGGAAACGTCTCATCTGTGTACGACATTAGTCAGTCGATTGTCATTTGTTCATCTTGAGACTAGAGAGTTGATTTGTGATGCCAGATTGTAACGCTAAAAGCGTTGATGTTGGTTCTTCCTCCTCCCCAGTGAGAATTACCTGGTGCGATGGTCCAGTCAAGGCCTGGTGAAGGATATAGACCAGCTACATAACCTGAGATCAGTCTTCACTGTGAGTATATGTAGATATAGACCATCTACATAACCTGAGATCAGTCTTCACTGTGAGTATATGTAGATATAGACCAGCTACATAACCTGAGATCAGTCTTCACTGTGAGTATATGTAGATATAGACCAGCTACATAACCTGAGACAGTTTCACTGTGAGTATATGTAGATATTTCCAGCTACATAACCTGAGACTCATCACTGTGAACCAGCCATAACCTGAGATCAGTCTTCACTGTGAGTATATGTAGATATAGACCAGCTACATAACCTGAGATCAGTCTTCACTGTGAGTATATGTAGATACGACCAGCTACATAACCTGAGATCAGTCTTCACTGTGAGTATATGTAGATATAGACCAGCTACATAACCTGAGATCAGTCTTCACTGTGAGTATATGTAGATATAGACCATCTACATAACCTGAGATCAGTCTTCACTGTGAGTATATGTAGAGTGTTGGTTGCTACTCACGGTTGTTTACCCAGACCTGTCTTGAGGGATGTCGGTGTGTGTGTGTGTTTACCCCCCTGTTTGGGCGGCTGTGTTTGTGAAGCTCCCGGCTCTGAAAGAAAGAGGACGACCCAGAGCGACCCGGGTTTGTTTGTCAAAGGTCACCTCTCTACTAATGGCTGGCTTAGGCAGCCCGGGTCACCAAGCGCCTACGTACGACGAGCTAGTTGGCGCCGCTTACCCGCTCGCTACTCTGGAGCGGCACAGCATGGATCACAGCAGGACATGAACCATGGACACAATTAAATAGAGAGTTAAAGCAATTTGGGAGTGAAAACGGCCTCCTGAACAAAAGTTTATCCTCCTTTGAAAAGGTTCTGTCAGCCTGGTGGTGGTGGTACTGCTGCAGTCTAATAAACAGATCAGCCTGGTGGTGTTACTGTGGTGGTGGTGGTGTTACTGCTGCAGTCTAATAAACAGATCAGCCTGGTGGTGTTACTGCTGCAGTCTAATAAACAGATCAGCCTGGTGGTGTTACTGCTGCAGTCTAATAAACAGATCAGCCTGGTGGTGTTACTGCTGCAGTCTAATAAACAGATCAGCCTGGTGGTGTTACTGTTGCAGTCTGATAAACAGATCAGCCTGGTGGTGGTGGTGATTACTGCTGCAGTCTGATACACAGATCAGCCTGGTGGTGTTACTGCTGCAGTCTAATAAACAGATCAGCCTGGTGGTGTTACTGCTGCAGTCTGATTAACAGATCAGCCTGGTGGTGTTACTGTTGCAGTCTAATAAACAGATCAGCCTGGTGGTGTTACTGCCGTAGTCTGATAAACAGATCAGCCTGGTGGTGTTACTGTTGCAGTCTAATAAACAGATCAGCCTGGTGGTGTTACTGTTGCAGTCTAATAAACAGATCAGCCTGGTGGTGTTACTGTTGCAGTCTAATAAACAGATCAGCCTGGTGGTGGTGGCCTGGTGGTGTTACTGCTGCAGTCTAATAAACAGATCAGCCTGGTGGTGTTACTGTTGCAGTCTAATAAACAGATCAGCCTGGTGGTGTTACTGCTGCAGTCTAATAAACAGATCAGCCTGGTGGTGTTACTGCTGCAGTCTAATAAACAGATCAGCCTGGTGGTGTTACTGTTGCAGTCTAATAAACAGATCAGCCTGGTGGTGGTGATCAGTGTTACTGCTGCAGTCTAATAAAACAGATCAGCCTGGGTGGTTACTGCTGCAGTCTAATAAACAGATCAGCCTGGTGTGTTACTGCAGTCTAATAAACAGATCAGCCTGGTGGTGTTACTGCTGCAGTCTAATAAACAGATCAGCCTGGTGGTGGTGGTGTTACTGCTGCAGTCTAATAAACAGATCAGCCTGGTGGTGGTGGTACTGCTGCAGTCTAATAAACAGATCAGCCTGGTGGTGGCTGGTCTAATAAACAGATCAGCCTGGTGGTGTTACTGCGCAGTCTAATCAAACAGATCAGCCTGGTGGTGGTGGTACTCAGCTGCAGTCTAATAAACAGATCAGCCTGGTACCAAGGTAATACTGACTCATTCACTGTGTTTGGCAGTTCTGTTACCAAGGCGTAGCCCGCGGTCATACTGCGCCGCTTCCTGTGGTTTGAGGATATTGCAGCGTAGGGCCTGCGGGTAACACTGTAGCCTCGCGGTAACACTGTAGTTCGCGGTGCACTGTAGCCTCGCGGGTAACACTGTAGCTCCGCAGGCTGTGCCGTAGCCTGCGGGTCATACTGCAGCGCCGCCCGTGGTTATATTGCAGCTGCTGCTTCAGGCCGCATTGCAGCTGCCGCCTGCGGGTCATACTGCAGCTGCCGCCTGCGGTCATACTGCAGCTGCCCGTGTCATACTGCAGCCGCCGCCCGCGGTCATACTGCAGCGCCGCCCGTGGGTCATACTGCAGCCGCCGCCTCCGCGGTCATACTGCAGCCGCCGTCAGGTCATTCTGCAGCTCCGCGGTCATTCTGCAGCCCGGTCATACTGCAGCGTAGCCCCTGCGGTCATACTGCAGAGTCGCTTCTCCGTGGTCATACTTTCGCAGCGTCGCTCCGTGGTCATACTGCAGCGCGCCCGCGGGTCATACTGCAGCTGCCGCCTCGCGGGTCATACTGCAGCGTCGCCTCGCGGGTCATACTGCAGCTGCAGCTCCGTGGTCATACTGCAGCTGCAGCCTGCGGGGTCGCATTGCAGCGCCGCTCCGTGGTCGTACTGCAGCGTCGCTCCGTGGTCGTACTGCAGCTGCCGCTCCGCGTGGTCGCATTCGCAGCGCCGCCTGCGGGTCGCACTCGCAGCCGCCGCCCGGTGTGCTGCAGCGCGTCGTCGGTCATGCCTGCCGCGCTCCGTGGTCATACTGCAGCTGCCGCTCCCGCGGGTCATACTGCAGCGCCGCTCGGGTCATACTGCAGCGCAGCTCCGGGTCATACTGCAGCCGCCGCCTCGTGGTCATACTGCAGCTGCCGCTCCGCGGGTCATACTGCAGCCGCCGCCCGCGGGTCATACTGCAGCTGCCGCCCGCGGGTCATACTGCAGCCGCCGCCCCGCGGGTCATACTCGCAGCGCCGCCCCGCTGGTAACACTGTAGCTCCGCGGGTCATACTGCGCGCGTAGTTCCGTGGTCATACTGCAGCCGCTGCTCTCGCGGTAACACTGTAGCTCCGTGGTCATACTGCAGGTGTCGCTCTGTTGTAACATTGTAGCTCCGTGGTCATACTGCAGCTGCCGCCCGTGCTCATACTGCAGCGTCGCTCCGTTCTCATACTGCAGCTCCGTGGTCATACTGCAGCTCCGTGGTCAGACTGCAGCTCCGTGGTCATACTGCAGCGTCGCTCCGTAGTCATACTGCAGCGTCGCTCCGTGGTAACACTGTAGCTCCGTGGTCATACTGCGGCGTAGTTCCGTGGTCATACTGCAGCGTTGCTCCGTGGTAACACTGTAGCTCCGTGGTCATACTGCAGTGTCGCTCTGTTGTAACATTGTAGCTCCGTGGTCATACTGCAGCGTCGCTCCGTGCTCATACTGCAGCGTCGCTCCGTTCTCATACTGCAGCTCCGTGGTCATACTGCAGCTCCGTGGTCAGACTGCAGCTCCGTGGTCATACTGTAGCGTAGTTCCGTGGTCATACTGCAGCGTAGCTCTGTGGTCATACTGCAGCGTAGCTCTGTGGTCATACTGCAGCGTAGCTCTGTGGTCATACTGCAGCGTAGCTCTGTGGTCATACTGCAGCGTAGCTCTGTGGTCATACTGCAGCGTAGCTCTGTGGTCATACTGTAGCTCCGTGGTCACACTGCAGCGTAGCTCTGTGGTCATACTGCAGCGTAGCTCTGTGGTCATACTGCAGCGTAGCTCTGTGGTCATACTGCAGCGTAGCTCTGTGGTCATACTGCAGCGTAGCTCTGTGGTCATACTGCAGCGTAGCTCTGTGGTCATACTGCAGCTGCAGCTCTGTGGTCATACTGCAGCGTAGCTCTGGTCATACTCGCAGCGTAGCTCGTGGTCACACTGCAGCGTAGCTCCGTGGTCACACTGCAGCGTAGCCCGCGGTCACACTGCAGCGCAGCTCGCGGGTCACACTGAAGCTCCGTGGTCATACTGCAGCCCGCGGGTCATACTGTAGCTCGCGGTCACACTGTAGCCCGCGGTCACACTGTAGCTCCGGGTCGTAGCCCGTGGTCATACTGTAGCTCCGCGGTCATACTGTAGCCCGTGGTCATACTGCAGCTCCGTGGTCATACTGCAGCTCCGTGGTCATACTGCAGCGTAGCTCCGTGGTCATACTGTAGCGTAGTTCCGTGGTCACACTGTAGCTCCGTGGTCACACTGTAGCTCCGTGGTCACACTGTAGCTCCGTGGTCACACTGTAGCTCCGTGGTCACACTGTAGCTCCGTGGTCACACTGTAGCTCCGTGGTCACACTGTAGCTCCGTGGTCACACTGTAGCTCCGTGTTCATACTGTAGCGTAGCTCCGTGGTCACACTGTAGCTCCGTGGTCACACTGTAGCTCCGTGGTCATACTGTAGCTCCGTGGTCATACTGTAGCGTAGCTCCGTGGTCATACTACAGCTCCGTGGTCATACTGCAGCTCTGTGGTAATATGTAATAGCTCTTTCTCAGTGTTTCCTCATCCTAGTCCTGGGGACCTAAATGGGGGTTTGTTTGTTGTTTCCCGACACATCCCGTTCAACTCATCTCTTTCATCTAGCTTTCATCCAGGTGTGTAGTACCAGAGCAACAATTAAAATGTGCCACCCCCCACACTTCTATCTACAATGAACAACAATATAATAATAAATAATAACAACAATATAAAGTGTTGGTCCCATGTTTCATGCGCTGAAATAAAATATCCCAGAAATGCTCCGTACGCACAAAAAAACCTGTTTACATCCCTGTTAGTGAGCGACTTCTCTTTTGACCAGTTAAACCATCTGACAGGTGTGGCACATCAACACACTGATTTAAACAGCATCATCACACAATGCTTAGTAATGATTTAAACAGCATCATCACACAATGGTTAGTAATGATGTAAACAGCATCGTCACACAATGGTTAGTAATGATGTAAACAGCATCATCACAAAATGGTTAGTAATGATGTAAACAGCATCATCACACAATGGTTAGTAATGATGTAAACAGCATCATCACACAATGGTTAGTAATGATGTAAACAGCATCATCATCACACAATGGTTAGTAATGATGTAAACAGCATCATCATCACACAATGGTTAGTAATGATGTAAACAGCATCATCATCACACAATGGTTAGTAATGATTTAAACAGCATCATCATCACACAATGGTTAGTAATGATGTAAACAGCATCATCATCACACAATGGTTAGTAATGATTTAAACAGCATCATCATCACACAATGGTTAGTAATGATTTAAACAGCATCATCATCACACAATGGTTAGTAATGATGTAAACAGCATCATCATCACACAATGGTTAGTAATGATGTAAACAGCATCATCATCACACAATGGTTAGTAATGATGTAAACAGCATCATCATCACACAATGGTTAGTAATGATTT
>NW_025753835.1:0-10018 GCF_021184085.1 Oncorhynchus gorbuscha | reverse complement strand
TGTCATGCAGGTGAATGAGGACCCAAAAGCGACTTGGCGAAAACAGAGTATTTAATCCAGAATAAACTTAAGCATAATACTACACGTAAAGACAAGAACAGACTGGAGACTTGATCGAAGACTGCAGGTTGCCTCGGGAAGGCACTTGAACCTAGCAGACTCAGACACCTGCTCACCACGCAGCATCTGAGGGAAGCCACACGACACGACAGGGCAAAACATAGACACAGCACGGTGAATTATATATGAGGATCCGACAGGGCAGGTACGGGAAACAAGAGTGAAATAGGGACTCTAATCAGGGAAAAGGATCGGGGAACAGGTGTGGGAAGACTAAATGATGATTGAGGGGCAAGACAGCTGGGAACGAGGCAGACGATAGAGAAGAGAGAGCGAGAGAGTGAGAGAGGAGGGGAGAGAGAGGGATAGAAGGAAGAACCTAATAAGACCAGCAGAGGAAACGAATAGAATGGGAAGCACAGGGACAAGACAAGATAATAAATGACAAAACATGACAGTACCCCCACTCACGGCGCCTCCTGGCGCACTCGAGGAGGAATCCTGGCGGCAACGGAGGAAATCATCAATGAGTGAACGGTCCAGCACGTCCCGAGACGGAACCCAACTCCTCTCCTCAGGACCGTAACCCTCCCAATCCACTAAGTATTGGTGACCCCGTCCCCGAAGAGAACGCATGTCCATGATCTTATGTACCTTGTAAATAGGTGCGCTCTCGACAAGGACGGGAGGGGGAAGACGAACGGGGGTGCGAAGAAAGGGCTTAACACAGGAGACATGGAAGACAGGATGGACGCGACGAAGATGTCGCGGAAGAAGCAATCGCACAGCGACAGGATTGACGACCTGGGAGACACGGAACGGACCAATGAACCGCGGAGTCAACTACGAAGCTGTCGTAAGGAAGGTTGCGTGGAAAGCCACACTCTCTGGCCGCAACAATACCTAGGACTCTTAATCCTGCGTTTATTGGCGGCTCTCACAGTCTGTGCCCTGTAGCGGCAAAGTGCAGACCTCACCCTCCTCCAGGTGCGCTCACAACGTTGGACAAACGCTTGAGCGGAGGAACGCTGGACTCGGCAAGCTGGGAAGAGAATAGAGGAGGCTGGTAACCCAGACTACTCTGAAAACGGAGATAACCCGGTAGCAGACGAAGGAAGCGAGTTGTGAGCGTATTCTGCCCAGGGGAGCTGTTCTGCCCAAGACGCAGGGTTTCTGAAAGAAAGGCTGCGTAGTATGCGACCAATCGTCTGATTGGCCCTCTCTGCTTGACCGTTAGACTGGGGATGAAACCCGGAAGAGAGACTGACGGACGCACCAATCAAACGACAGAACTCCCTCCAAAACTGTGACGTGAATTGCGGGCCTCTGTCTGAAACGGCGTCTAACGGGGAGGCCATGAATTCTGAACACATTCTCGATAATGATTTGTGCCGTCTCCTTAGCGGAAGGAAGTTTAGCGAGGGGAATGAAATGTGCCGCCTTAGAGAACCTATCGACAACCGTAAGAATCACAGTCTTCCCCGCAGACAAAGGCAGACCGGTAATGAAGTCTAGGGCGATGTGAGACCATGGTCGAGAAGGAATGGGAGCGGTCTGAGACGACCGGCAGGAGGAGAGTTACCCGACTTAGTCTGCGCGCAGTCCGAACAAGCAGCCACGAAACGGCGCGTGTCACGCTCCTGAGTCGGCCACCAAAATCGCTGGCGAATAGACGCAAGAGTGCCTCGAACACCGGGATGACCAGCTAACTTGGCAGAGTGAGCCCACTGAAGAACAGCCAGACAGTGGAAACAGGAACGAAAGGAGGTTACTAGGACAAGCGCGCGGCGGCGCAGTGTGCGTGAGTGCTTGCTTAACCTGTCTTTCAATTCCCCAGACTGTCAACCCGACAACACGCCCATAAGGAAGAATCCCCTCGGGATCAGTAGAAGCCACAGAAGAACTAAACAGACGGGATAAGGCATCAGGCTTGGTGTTCTTGCTACCCGGACGGTAAGAAATCACAAACTCGAAACGAAGAAAAACAACGCCCAACGAGCTTGACGGGCATTAAGTCGTTTGGCAGAACGGATGTACTCAAGGTTCTTATGGTCTGTCCAAACGACAAAAGGAACGGTCGCCCCTCCAACCACTGTCGCCATTCGCCTAGGGCTAAGCGGATGGCGAGCAGTTCTGATTTACCCACATCATAGTTGCGCTCAGATGGCGACAGGCGATGAGAAAATAAGCGCAAGGATGAACCTTATCGTCAGACTGGAAGCGCTGGGATAGAATGGCTCCCACGCCTACCTCTGAAGCGTCAACCTCGACAATGAATTGTCTAGTGACGTCAGGAGTAACGAGGATAGGAGCGGACGTAAAACGTTCTTTTAGAAGATCAAAAGCTCCCTGGGCGGAACCGGACCACTTAAAACACGTCTTGACAGAAGTAAGAGCTGTGAGAGGGGCAGCAACTTGACCGAAATTACGAATGAAACGCCGATAGAAATTAGCGAAACCTAAAAAGCGCTGCAACTCGACACGTGACCTTGGAACGGGCCAATCACTGACAGCTTGGACCTTAGCGGAATCCATCTGAATGCCTTCAGCGGAAATAACGGAACCGAGAAAGTAACGGAGGAGACATGAAAAGAACACTTCTCAGCCTTTACGTAGAGACAATTCTCTAAAAAGGCGCTGTAGAACACGTCGAACGTGCTGAACATGAATCTCGGTGACGGTGAAAAAATCAGGATATCGTCAAGATAGACAAAAACAAAGATGTTCAGCATGTCTCTCAGAACATCATTAACTAATGCCTGAAAAACAGCTGGCGCATTGGCGAGACCAAACGGCAGAACCCGGTACTCAAAATGCCCTAACGGAGTGTTAAAACACCGTTTTCCACTCGTCCCCCTCTCTGATGCGCACGAGATGGTAAGCGTTACGAAAGGTCCAACTTAGTAAAGCACCTGGCTCCCTGCAGAATCTCGAAGGCTGATGACATAAGGGGAAGCGGATAACGATTCTTAACCGTTATGTCATTCAGCCCTCGATAATCCACGCAGGGCGCAGAGTACCGTCCTTCTTCTTAACAAAAGAACCCCGCCCCGGCCGGAGAGGAAGAAGGCACTATGGTACCGGCGTCAAGAGACACAGATAAATAATCCTCGAGCCTTACGTTCGGGAGCCGACAGAGAGTATAGTCTACCCCGAGGAGGAGTGGTCCCCCGGAAGGAGATCAATACTACAATCATACGACCGGTGAGGAGGAAGGGAGTTGGCTCGGGACCGACTGAAGACCGTGCGCAGATCATGATATTCCTCCGGCACTCCTGTCAAATCGCCAGGTTCCTCCTGAGAAGTGGGGACAGAAGAAATGGGAGGGATGGCAGACATTAAGCACTTCACATGACAAGATACGTTCCAGGATAGGATAGAATTACAAGACCAATTAATAGAAGGATTATGACATACTAGCCAGGGATGACCCAAAACAACAGGTGTGAAAGGTGAATGAAAAATCAAAAAAGAAATAGTCTCACTGTGGTTACCAGATACTGTGAGAGTTAAAGGTAGTGTCTCAAATTTGATACTGGGAAGATGACTACCATCTAAGGCAAACATGGGCGTAGGCTTGTCTAACTGTCTGAAAGGAATGTTATGTTTCCGAACCCATGCTTCGTCCATGAAACAACCCTCAGCCCCAGAGTCAATCAAGGCACTGCATGTAGCACCCGAACCGGTCCAGCGTAGATGGACCGACATAGTAGTACAAGATCTAGATGAAGAGACCTGAGTAGTAGCGCTCACCAGTAGCCCTCCGCTTACTGATGGGCTCTGGCCTCTTACTGGACATGAATTAACAAAATGTCCATCAAATCCGCAATAGAGGCACAGGCGGTTGGTGATCCTCCGTTCCCTCTCCTTAGTCGAGATGCGAATCCCTCCCAGCTGCATGGGCTCAGTCTCAGAGCCAGAGGAGGGAGATGGTTGCGATGCGGAGCAGGGAAACACCGTTGATGCGAGCTCTCTTCCACGAGCCTGTGACGAAGATCTACCCGTCGTTCTATGCGGATGGCGAGAGCAATCAAAGAGTCCACACAGGAAGGAACCTCCCGAGAGAGAATCTCATCTTTGACCACTGTGTGGAGTCCCTCCAGAAAACGAGCGAGCAGCGCCGGCTCGTTCCAGTCACTAGAGGCAGCAAGAGTACGAAACTCTATAGAGTAATCCGTTATGGATCGATCACCTTGGCATAGGAAGCCAGGACCCTAGAAGCCTCCCCACCAAAAACTGAACGGTCAAAAACCCGAATCATCTCCTCTTTAAAGTTCTGGTAATTGTTAGAACAATCAGCCCTTGCCTCCCAGATAGCTGTGCCCCACTCTCGGGCCCGGCCAGTAAGGAGTGAAATGATGTAAGCAACCCGAGCTCTCTCTCTAGAGTATGTGTTGGGTTGGAGAGAGAACACAATCTCACACTGGGTGAGAAAGGAGCGGCACTCAGTGGGCTGCCCGAGTAGCAAGGTGGGTTATTAACCCTAGGTTCTGGAGGCTCGGCAGGCCAGGAAGTAACAGGTGGCACGAGACGAAGACTCTGGAACTGTCCAGAGAGGTCGGAAACCTGAGCGGCCAGGTTCTCCACGGCATGGCGAGCAGCAGACAATTCCTGCTCGTGTCTGCCGAGCATGGCTCCTTGGATCTCGACGGCAGTGTTACGAGCGTCTGTAGTCGCTGGGTCCATTCCTCGGTCGGATCCTTCTGTCATGCAGGTGAATGAGGACCCAAAAGCGACTTGGCGAAAACAGAGTATTTAATCCAGAATAAACTTTACAAAACAAAAAGCATAATACTACACGTAAAGACAAGAACAGACTGGAGACTTGATCGAGAACTGCAGGTTGCCTCGGGAAGGCACTTGAACCTAGCAGACTCAGACACCTGCTCACCACGCAGCATCTGAGGGAAACACGACACGACAGGGCAAAACATTGACACAGCACGGTGAATTATAAATGAGGATCCGACAGGGCAGGTACGGGAAACAAGGAGTGAAATAGGGACTCTAATCAGGGAAAAGGATCGAACAGGTGTGGGAAGACTAAATGATGATTAGGGGAATAGGAACAGCTGGGAGCAGGAACGATAGAGAGAAGAGAGAGCGAGAGAGTGAGAGAGGGAGGGGGAGAGAGAGGGATAGAAAGAGGGAAAGAACCTAATAAGACCAGCAGAGGGAAACGAATAGAATGGGAAGCACAGGGACAAGACAAGATAATAAATGACAAAACATGACAATCTTACCCGTGGTCTGAAATCAGAGTAGTCGCAGTGACATTCTATTGAAATGGATACCTCCACATGTCCCGTAGATATGTAGCTAGCTAGACTATCTTACCCGTGGTCTGAAATCAGAGTAGTCGCAGTGACATTCTATTGAAATGGATACCTCCACATGTCCCGTAGATATGTAGCTAGCTAGACTATCTTACCCGTGGTCTGAAATCAGAGTAGTCGCAGTGACATTCTATTGAAATGGATACCTCCACATGTCCCGTAGATATGTAGCTAGCTAGACTATCTTACCCGTGGTCTGAAATCAGAGTAGTCGCAGTGACATTCTATTGAAATGGATACTCCACATGTCCCGTAGATATGTAGCTAGCTAGACTATCTTACCCGTGGTCTGAAATCGGAGTTGTCGCAGTGACATTCTATTGAAATGGATACCTCCACATGTCCTGTAGATATGTAGCTAGCTAGACTATCTTACCCTGAAATCAGAGTCGCAGTGACATTCTATTGAAATGGATACCTCCACATGTCCCGTAGATATGTAGCTAGCTAGACTATCTTTACCCGTGGTCTGAAATCAGAGTAGTCGAGTGACATTCTATTGAAATGGATACCTCCACATGTCCCGTAGATATGTAGCTAGCTAGACTATCTTACCCGTGGTCTGAAATCAGAGTAGTCGCAGTGACATTCTATTGAAATGGATACCTCCACATGTCCCGTAGATATGTAGCTAGCTAGACTATCTTACCCGTGGTCTGAAATCAGAGTAGTCGCAGTGACATTCTATTGAAATGGATACCTCCACATGTCCCGTAGATATGTAGCTAGCTAGACTATCTTACCCGTGGTCTGAAATCGGAGTTGTCGCAGTGACATTCTATTGAAATGGATACCTCCACATGTCCCGTAGATATGTAGCTAGCTAGACTATCTTACCCGTGGTCTGAAATCAGAGAAGCCGCAGTGACATTCTATTGAAATGGATACCTCCACATGTCCCGTAGATATGTAGCTAGCTAGACTATCTTACCCGTGGTCTGAAATCGGAGTTGTCGCAGTGACATTCTATTGAAATGGATACCTCCATGTCCTATAGATATGTAGCTAGCTGTAGACTATCTTACCCGTGGTCTGAAATCGGAGTTGTCGCAGTGACATTCTATTGAAATGGGATACCTCCACATGTCCCGTAGATATGTAGCTAGCCAGACTATCTTACCCGTGGTCTGAAATCAGAGTAGTCGCAGTGACATTCTATTGAAATGGATACCTCCACATGTCCCGTAGATATGTAGCTAGCTAGACTATCTTACCCGTGGTCTGAAATCGGAGTTGTCGCAGTGACATTCTATTGAAAATGGATACCTCCACATGTCCTATAGATATGTAGCTAGCTAGACTATCTTACCCGTGGTCTGAAATCGGAGTTGTCGCAGTGACATTCTATTGGGGATACCTCCACATGTCCTGTAGATATGTAGCTAGCTAGACTATCTTACCCGTGGTCTGAAATCGGAGTTGTCACAGTGACATTCTATTGAAATGGATACCTCCACATGTCCCGTAGATATGTAGCTAGCTAGACTATCTTACCCGTGGTCTGAAATCGGAGTTGTCACAGTGACATTCTATTGAAATGGATACTTCCACATGTCCCGTAGATATGTAGCTAGCTAGACTATCTTACCCCAGGGTCTGAACGGAGTTGTCGCAGTGACATTCTATTGAAATGGATACCTCCACATGTCCCGTAGATATGTAGCTAGCTAGCTAGTTAAACAATGAAACATAATCCCAACTCACGACAATACTATCCTACATGAATCTACAGGTAGCTAACCAACCAGGTTCAATGTTAGCTAGCTAACATTAGGCTATAACTAGCCAAGCAAATAGCAGTGGTGGAAAAAGTACCCAATTATCATACTTGAGTAAAAGTTAAAGATACCTTAAAAGAAAAGGACTCAAGTAGAAGAAAAAGTCATCCAGTAAATACTACTTTAATAAAAGTATTTGGTTTTAAATGTATCAAAAAATAGAACTATAAATAATATAACATTTGTGTCACGCCTGCTTCCGCTCCCCCTCAGGCTACCCATCATTACGCACACCTGTCACCATCATTACGCACACCTGGTCCCCATCATTACGCACACCTGGTCCCCATCATTACGCACACCTGTCACCATCATTACGCACACCTGGTCCCCATCTTTACGCACACCTGGCCCTATCATTACGCACACCTGGTCCCCATCATTACGCACACCTGGTCCCCATCATTACGCACACCTGGTCCCCATCATTACGCACACTTGTCACCATCTGTAATGAACACATGGGAGACAGAGAGCTGGTTTTAGCGTGAGGGCGCAGCAGGTGTTTATAGGTAGATGAGACCACAGGAGGAGGCAGGTAGCTGGGTCCAGGGGGCAGGCAGAGGTCTTTACACAGGAGAGGAGGCAGGTAGCTGGGTCCAGGGGCAGGCAGAAGGTCATACACAGGAGGAGGCAGGTAGCTGGGTCCAGGGGGCAGGCAGAAGGTTATACACAGGAGGCAGGTAGCTGGGTCCAGGGGCAGGCAGAAGGTCATACACAGGAGGAGGCAGGTGGCCTGGGTCCAGGGGCGAGCAGAAGGTCATACACAGGAGGCTGAGTAGCTGGGTCAGGGGCAGGCAGAAGGTCATACACAGGAGGAGGCAGGTAGCTGGGTCCAGGGGCAGGGAGTCTTACAGGGGGTACAAGGCAACGACAATACAGGCAGGGAAAAGGCTAGTAACGTAGTCCGGAGACCAGGCAGTATGTTGATAACAGAAATCCGATAGGCCAAAGGCATCGTTAGTAAGGCAGGCAACACATCATGCAGGGAGTAGTAAATCACGGGGGAAAAACAGAACTCTCTGGGCAGAAGTGTCACAAAACAAACAAGACCTCACGGCGGCCAGGGTGCAAAGAACTGAACTAAATAGTGTGTGATAGTGGTCCTTCTGTGAAACAGTTCAGGTAGAGCATGCTTATGTTGTAGGAGTAGTGGGTTCGATCCCGGGACCACCCATACGTAGAATGTATGCACACATGACTGCAGAACAGCTTTAAGGATAAGCGTCTGCTAAATGGCATATATTATTATTATTATTATTATTATAATGACATACAGGTGTGTGAACAGGTGATCAGAATTCACAGGTGATTGGGATCTGGAGAGTGGACCTGCGTTCAGGATCTGTGTTTTTCAGAGTGTGAGATGGAAGGAGACGTTACACCATCATTACGCGGATCAGCGCAATATTAGACTCAGTTGGACTCAGTTGGACCCCTTCACTTTGTCGATTTCCCCTTCAATATCTGTCTGTTCCTCACATTTTTGGACTCACCTTGTTGTGCTGTGCTTACTTGAACAGGAAGGTGGGTAACCGTCGTGGGTAACTTTGTCATCAAAGTCTGGCTTTCTCTGGATTTATGGTGCTTTACAACATTTGGAACACAGGTGATGGTTTGCTGATAATGGGCCTCTGTACGCCTATGTAGATGTTGCATGAATAAAAAGATCTGCAGTTTCCAGAATACAATGGCCTTGTCACGTTCTGACCTTAGATATTTTATTATGTCTTTGTTTCAGTATGGTCAGGGCGTGAATTGAAACAGGTTGTCTATGTTCTTTTTTCTATCATTTTCAGTAATTCGGCCTGGTATGGTTCTCAATCAGAGGCAGCTGTCAATCGTTGTCCCTGATTGAGAATCATACTTAGGTAGCCTGGTTTCACTTTTGAGTTGTGGGTGTTTATTTCCTGTTTAGTGTTTTTTCATTCCTGTTCGTTTGTCGTTTGTTGTTTTGTTCCGTGTTCAGTTATTTGATAAAAAATATGAACACTTACCACGCTGCGCTTTGGTCCTCGCCTTCTTCCACCACAGACGATCGTTACAGGCCATTACAACATTAACAATGTCTACACTGTATTTCTGATCAATTTGATGTTATTTTAATGGACAAAAAAATCTGCTTTTCTTTCAAAAACAAAGAACTTTCTAAGTGACCCCAAACTTTTGAACGGTGAGTGTATATTTTCTACATAGTTTGAAAACTGATATGTGACACATAGTAATGGCAAAATAACATGCAAAACAGGCAAGCCCCCCTCTCCATATGTGACTTGTTTCAGGAAACTAAACATCTCGCACGTAACTACTTCTGGGAGAGGCATTTGAGCGTAAACCTTTATGTTTGATGAAAATAAACCCCCCCAGTGGCCAATAAAAACCACCCTCCCTCCCCTGTGGCCAATAAAAACCACCCTCCCTCCCCTGTGGCCAATAAAAACCACCTTCCCCTCCCCTGTGGCCAATAAAAACCACCCTCCCTCCCCTGTGGCCAATAAAAACCACCCTCCCTCACATGTGGCTTCCACTTCCCTGTGCCAATAAAAACACCTTCCCCTCCCCCGTGCCAATAAAAAACACCTTCCCCTCCCCTGTGGCCAATAAAAACCACCCTCCCTCATCTGTGGCCAATAAAAACCACCTTCCCCTCCCCTGTGGCCAATAAAAACCACCCTCCCTCATCTGTGGCCAATAAAAACCACCTTCCCCTCCCCTGTGGCCAATAAAACCACCCTCCCCTCCCTTGTGGCCAATAAAAACCACCCTAACCTCCCCTGTGGCCAGTAAAATAAAAACCACCCTCCCTCCCCTGTGGCCAGTAAAATAAAAACCTCCCTCCCTCCC
>NW_025753834.1:0-10019 GCF_021184085.1 Oncorhynchus gorbuscha | reverse complement strand
TGTTCATGAAACAACAACCCCGGACCATCCTACTGTTCATAAAACAACATCCCCCGGACCATCCTACTGTTCATAAGACCACATCCCCAGTACCATCCTACTGTTCATAAGACAACATCCCCGTACCATCCTACTGTTCATAAAACAACATCCCCGTACCATTATACTGTTCATAAAACAACAACCCTGTACTATCCTACTATTCATAAAACAATCCCTGTACCATCCTACTGTTCATAAAACAACAACCCTGTACCATCCTACTGTTCATAAAACAACAACCCCCGTGCCATCCTACAGTTCATAAAACAACAACCCCGATGCCATCCTACTGCCATGAAACAACAACCCCGGACCATCCTACTGTTCATAAAAACAACATCCCCCGTACCATCCTACTGTTCATAAAACAACAACCCCTGTACCATCCTACTGTTCATAAAACAGCAACCCCGGACCATCTACTGTTCATAAGACAACATCCTCCATACCATCTACCATCCTACTGTTCATAAAATAACAACCCCCGTACCATCCTACTGTTCATAAACAACAACCCTGTACCATCCTACTGTTCATAAACAACCCCCGTACCATCCTACTGTTCATAAAACAACAACCCTGTACCATCCTACTGTTCATAAAAACAACCCCGTACTATCCTACTGTTCATAAAACAACAACCCTGTACCATCATAAAAAACAACCCCTGTGCCATCCTACTGCTGTCCAACAACCCCGTACCATCCTACTGTTCATGAAACAACATCCCCCGGACCATCCTACTGTTCATAAGACAACATCCTCCGTACCATCCTACTGTTCATAAGACAACAACCCCCGTACAATCCTACTGTTCATAAAACAACAACCCCCATACCATCCTACTGTTCATAAAACAACATCCCCTGTACCATCCTACTGTTCATAAGCCAACAACCCCCGTACCATCCTACTGTTCATAAAACAATCCCTGTACCATCCTACTGTTCATAAAACAACAATCCCCGTACCATCCTACTGTTCATAAGAAAACAATCCCCGTACCATCCTACTGTTCATAAGAAAACAACCCCCGTACAATCCTACTGTTCATAAAACAACATCCGCCGTACCATCCTACTGTTCATAAGACAAAACAACCCCCGTACCATCCTACTGTTCATAAAACAACAACCCCCGTACTATCCTACTGTTCATAAAACAACAATCCCCGTACCATCCTACTGTTCATAAGAAAACAATCCCCGTACCATCCTACTGTTCATAAGACAACATCCCCTGTACCATCCTACTGTTCAAAAGACAACATCCCCCGTACAATCCTACTGTTCATAAGACAACATCCCCCATACCATTCTACTGTTCAAAAAACAACAACCCCTGTACAATCCTACTATTCATAAAACAACCCCTGTACCATCCTACTGTTCATAAAACCAACAACCCCTGTACCATCCTACTGTTCATAAAACAACAACCCCCGTACCATCCTACAGTTCATAAAACAACAACCCCCGTGCCATCCTACTGTTCATGAAACAACAACCCCCGGACCATCCTACTGTTCATAAAACAACATCCCCTGTACCATCCTACTGTTCAAAAGACAACATCCCCCGTACCATCCTACTGTTCATAAGACAACATCCCCCATACAATCCTACTGTTCATAAGACAACATCCCCTGTACCATCCTACTGTTCAAAAGACCAAATCCCCGTACAACTCCTACTGTTCAAAAGACAACATCCCCCGTTACAATCCTACTGTTCATAAGACAACATCCCCCGTACAGTCCTACTGTTCATAAGACAACATCCCCCGTTTTACTGTTCATAAGACAAAATCCCCGTGCTATCCTACTGTTCATAAAACAACAACCCCTGTACAATCCTACTATTCATAAAACAATCCCTGTACCATCCTAATGTTCATAAAACAACAACCCCGTACCATCCTAATATTCATAAACAACAACCCCGGACCATCCTACTGTTCATAAGACCACATCCTCCGTACCATCCTACTGTCCAAGACAACATCCCCGTACCATCCTACTGTTTATAAGACAACAACCCGTACCATCCTACTGTTCATAAAATAACAACCCCGTACCATCCTACTGTTCATAAAACAACAACCCCTGTACCATCCTACTGTTCATAAAACAACAACCCCCGTACCATCCTACTGTTCATAAAACAACAACCCTGTACCATCCTACTGTTCATAAAACAACAACCCCCGTAATCCTGCTGTTCATAAAACAACAACCCTGTACCATCCTTCTGTAGCTCCTACTGTTCATAAAACAACAACCCCTGTACCATCCTACTGTTCATAAAACAATCCCTGTACCATCCTACTGTTCATAAGACAACATCCCTGTACCATCCTACTGTTCAAAAGACAACATCCCCCATTACAATCCTACTGTTCATAAGACCTCCTCCGTTCCTATGTCCATAAGACCACATCCCCGTACCATCCTACTGTTCATAAAACAACAACCCTCGCCATCCTACTGTTCATAAGACAACATCCCCCGTGCCATCCTACTGTTCATAACACAACAATCCCCGTACCATCCTACTGTTCATAAAACAACAACCCCGTACCATCCTACTGTTCATAAGACAACATCCCCCATACCATCCTACTGTTCATAAAACACCACCTCCGTACCATCCTACTGTTCATAAAACAACAACCCCTGTACAATCCTACTATTCATAAAACAACTCCCGTACCATCCTAATGTTCATAAAACAACAACCCCGTACCATCCTACTATTCATAAAACAACAACCCCCGGACCATCCTACTGTTCATAAGACCACATCCTCGTGCCATCCTACTGTCCATGAATAACATCCCCATTACCATCCTACTGTTTATAAAGACAACAACCCGTACCATCCTACTGTTCATAAAATAACAACCCCCGTACCATCCTACTGTTCATAAAACAACAACCCCTGTACCATCCTACTGTTCATAAAACAACAACCCCCGTACCATCCTACTGTTCATAAAACAACAACCCCTGTACCATCCTACTGTTCATAAAACAACAACCCCCGTACTATCCTACTGTTCATAAAACAACAACCCCTGTACCATCCTACTATTCATAAAACAACCCCCGTGCCATCCTACTGTTCATAAAACAACAACCCCCGTACCATCCTACTGTTCATGAAACAACATCCCCCGGACCATCCTACTGTTCATAAGACAACATCCTCCGTACCATCCTACTGTTCATAAGACAACAACCCCCGTACAATCCTACTGTTCATAAAACAACAACCCCCATACCATCCTACTGTTCATAAAACAACATCCCCTGTACCATCCTACTGTTCATAAGCCAACAACCCCCGTACCATCCTACTGTTCATAAAACAATCCCTGTACCATCCTACTGTTCATAAAACAACAATCCCCGTACCATCCTACTGTTCATAAGAAAACAATCCCCGTACCATCCTACTGTTCATAAGAAAACAACCCCCGTACAATCCTACTGTTCATAAAACAACATCCGCCGTACCATCCTACTGTTCATAAGACAAAACAACCCCCGTACCATCCTACTGTTCATAAAACAACAACCCCCGTACTATCCTACTGTTCATAAAACAACAATCCCCGTACCATCCTACTGTTCATAAGAAAACAATCCCCGTACCATCCTACTGTTCATAAGACAACATCCCCTGTACCATCCTACTGTTCAAAAGACAACATCCCCCGTACAATCCTACTGTTCATAAGACAACATCCCCCATACCATTCTACTGTTCAAAAAACAACAACCCCTGTACAATCCTACTATTCATAAAACAACCCCTGTACCATCCTACTGTTCATAAAACCAACAACCCCTGTACCATCCTACTGTTCATAAAACAACAACCCCCGTACCATCCTACAGTTCATAAAACAACAACCCCCGTGCCATCCTACTGTTCATGAAACAACAACCCCCGGACCATCCTACTGTTCATAAAACAACATCCCCTGTACCATCCTACTGTTCAAAAGACAACATCCCCCGTACCATCCTACTGTTCATAAGACAACATCCCCCATACAATCCTACTGTTCATAAGACAACATCCCCTGTACCATCCTACTGTTCAAAAGACCAAATCCCCCGTACAATCCTACTGTTCAAAAGACAACATCCCCCGTACAATCCTACTGTTCATAAGACAACATCCCCCGTACAATCCTACTGTTCATAAGACAACATCCCCCGTACAATCCTACTGTTCATAAGACAAAATCCCCCGTACTATCCTACTGTTCATAAAACAACAACCCCTGTACAATCCTACTATTCATAAAACAATCCCTGTACCATCCTAATGTTCATAAAACAACAACCCCCGTACCATCCTACTATTCATAAAACAACAACCCCCGGACCATCCTACTGTTCATAAGACCACATCCTCCGTACCATCCTACTGTCCATAAGACAACATCCCCCGTACCATCCTACTGTTTATAAGACAACAACCCAGTACACATCTACTGTTCATAAAATAACAACCCCGTACCATCCTACTGTTCATAAAACAACAACCCCTGTACCATCCTACTGTTCATAAAAACAACAACCCCGTACCATCCTACTGTTCATAAAACAGCAACCCTGTACCATCCTACTGTTCATAAAACAACAACCCCGTACTATCCTACTGTTCATAAAACTAAGCAACCCCTGTACCATCCTTCTGTAGCTCAGTTGGTAGAGCATGGCGCTAATAGCATGGGGTAGTCAGGTTCGATCCCAGGACCACCCATCGTAGAATGTATGCACACACATGACTGTAAGTAGAAAACTGGATAAGCGCGTCTGCTAAATGGCATATATTATTATTATATTATCCTACTGTTCATAAAAACAATCCCTGTACCATCTACTGTTCATAAGACAGCATCCTGTACCATCCTACTGTTCAAAGACAACATCCCCGTTACAATCCTACTGTTCGCCAGGACCACGTCCTCCGTTGCCGTCCTGCTGTCCATGGACCACGTCCCCCGTGCCATCCTGCTGTTCATGAAACAAACAACCCTCGTTGCCATCCTACTGTTCATAGGACAACATCCCCGTTAAATCCTGCTGTTCATGGCGCAACAATCCCATTGCCAAATCCTACTGTTCATGAAACAACAACCCCCGTACCATCCTGCTGTTCATAAGACAAGCATCCCCCATGCAAATCACTGCTGTTCAAACACAACAATCTCCGTACCGTCCTGCTGTTCATGAAACAACCCCTGTACAATCCTACTATTCATAAAATAAATCCCTATGCAAATCCAATGTTCATCGAACAACAACCCCGTGCCATCCTACTGTTCATAAAACAACAACCCCTGTACCATCCTGCTGTTCATGAAACAACAGCCCCCGGACCATCCTACTGTTCATGGAACAACAACCTCCGTACCATCCTACTGTTCATAAAACAACAACCCCGGCCATCCTACTGTCCATAAGACAGCATCCCCCGTGCCATCCTACTGTTCATAAAACAACAACCCCGTACCATCCTACAGTTCATAAAACAACAACCCTGTGCCATCCTACTGTTCATAAAACAACATCCCCGGACCATCCTACTGTTCTTAAGACCACATCCCCGTGCCATGTTCATAAGACAACATCCCCGCCCCTACTGTTCTGCTAAGACAACATCCCCCGTAATCCTGCTGAATTTCATAAGACAGCATCCCGTATAATCCTACTGTTTCATGAGACAATCCCCTGCCATCCTACTGTTCATAAAACAACATCCCCCGCCATTATACTGTTCATAAAACAACATCCCTGTACAATCCTACTATTCATAAAACAATCTGTACCATCTAATGTTCATGAAACAACAACCCCGTACCATCCTACTATTCATAAAACAACAAACCCCGGACCATCCTACTGTTCATAAGACCACATCCTCCATTTACCATCCTACTGTTCATAAGACAACATCCCCGTACCATCCTACTGTTCATAAGACAACAACCCCGTACCATCCTACTGTTCATAAAATAACAGCCCCCATACCATCCTACTGTTCATAAAAACAACAACCCCGTACCATCCTACTGTTCATAAAACAACAACCCCGTACTATCCTACTGTTCATAAAACAACAACCCCTGTACCATCCTACTGTTCATAAAACAATCCCTGTACCATCCTACTGTTCATAAGACAACATCCCCTGTACCATCCTACTGTTCAAAAGACAACATCCCCCGTACAATCCTACTGTTCATAAGACAACATCCCCCGTACAATCCTACTGTTCATAAGACAACATCCCCCATACCATTCTACTGTTCATAAAACAACAACCCCTGTACAATCCTACTATTCATAAAACAACCCCCGTACCATCCTACTGTTCATAAAACAACAACCCCTGTACCATCCTACTGTTCATAAAACAACAACCCCCGTACCATCCTACAGTTCATAAAACAACAACCCCCGTACCATCCTACTGTTCATAAAACAACAACCCCTGTACCATCCTACTGTTCATAAAACAACAACCCCCGTACCATCCTACAGTTCATAAAACAACAACCTCCGTGCCATCCTACTGTTCATAAAACAACAACCCCCGGACCATCCTACTGTTCATAAAACAACATCCCCCGGACCATCCTACTGTTCATAAAACAACAACCCCCGTGCCATCCTAGTGTTCATAAGACAACAACCCCCGTACCATCCTACTGTTCATAAGAAAACAACCTCTTTACCATCCTACTGTTCAGAAGACAACAATCCCCGTACCATCCTACTGTTCATAAAACAACAACCCCCGTACCATCCTACTGTTCATAAAACAATCCCTGTACCATCCTACTGTTCATAAAACAACAATCCCCGTACCATCCTACTGTTCATAAGAAAACAATCCCCGTACCATCCTACTGTTCATAAGAAAACAACCCCCATACAATCCTACTGTTCATAAAACAACATCCGCCGTACCATCCTACTGTTCATAAGACAAAACAACCCCCGTACCATCCTACTGTTCATAAAACAACAACCCCTGTACCATCCTACTGTTCATAAAACAATCCCTGTACCATCCTACTGTTCATAAGACAACATCCCCTGTACCATCCTACTGTTCATAAAACAACAACCCCCGTACCATCCTACTGTTCATAAAACAATCCCTGTACCATCCTACTGTTCATAAAACAACAATCCCATGTACCATCCTACTGTTCATAGAAAACAATCCCGTGCCATCCTACTGTTCATAAAAAACAACCCCCATACAATCCTACTGTTCATAAAACAACATCCACGCCGTACCATCCTACTGTTCATAAGACAAAACAACCCCGGTACCATCCTACTGTTCATAAAACAACAACCCCTGTACCATCCTACTGTTCATAAAACAATCCCCTGTACCATCCTACTGTTCATAAGACAACATCCCCTGTACCATCCTACTGTTCATAAGACAAGATCCCCTGTACCATCCTACTGTTCAAAAGACAACATCCCCCGTACAATCCTACTGTTCATAAGACAACATCCCCCATACCGTTCTACTGTTCATAAAACAACAACCCCTGTACAATCCTACTATTCATAAAACAACTCCCGTACCATCCTACTGTTCATAAAACAACAACCCCTGTACCATCCTACTGTTCATAAAACAACAACCCCCGTACCATCCTACAGTTCATAAAACAACAACCCCCGTGCCATCCTACTGTTCATGAAACAACAACCCCCGGACCATCCTACTGTTCATAAAACAACATCCCCCGTACCATCCTACTGTTCATAAAACAACAACCCCTGTACCATCCTACTGTTCATAAAACAACAACCCCCGTGCCATCCTACAGTTCATAAAACAACAACCTCCGTGCCATCCTACTGTTCATAAAACAACAACCCCCGGACCATCCTACTGTTCATAAAACAACATCCCCGGACCATCCTACTGTTCATAAGACAACATCCTCGTACCATCCTACTGTTCATAAGACAACAACCCCGTGCCATCCTATGTTCATGAAACAACAACCCCGTTACAATCCTACTGTTCATAAGACAACAACCCTGTGCCATCCTACTGTTCATAAAACAACCCCGTGCCATCCTACTGTTCATAAAACAACAACCCCATTGCCATCCTACTGTTCATGAAACAACATCCCCAGGACCATCCTACTGTTCATAAGACAACAACCCCGTACAATCCTACTGTTCATAAAACAATCCCTGTACCATCCTACTGTTTATAAAACAACAATCCAAATCAGTCAAATCAAATCAAATTTTATTTGTCACATACACATGTTTAGCAGATGTTAATCACGAGTGTAGCGAAATGCTTGTGCTTCTAGTTCCGACAATGCAGTGATAACCAACAAGTAATCTAACTAACAATTCCAAAACTACTGTCTTATACACAGTTAATGTAGGGTAAGTAACATTATATAAGGTAGCATTGTTTAAAGTGGCTAGTGATATATTTACATCATTTCCCATCAATTCCCATTATTAAAATGGCTGGAGTTGGGTCAGTGTCAATGACAGTGTGTTGGCAGCAACCACTCAATGTTAGTGGTGGCTGTTTAACAGTCTGATGGCCTTGAGATAGAAGCTGTTTTTCAGTCTCTCGGTCCCAGCTTTGATGCACCTGTACTGACCTCGCCTTCTGGATGATAGCGGGGTGAACAGGCAGTGGTTCGGGTGGCCTTCCTGTAACAGCGGGTGGTGTAGGTGTCCTGGAGGGCAGGTAGTTTGCCCCGGTGATGCGTTGTGCAGTCCTCACTACCCTCTGGAGAGCCTTACGGTTGAGGCGGGCAGTTGCCGTACCAGGCGGTGATACAGCCCGCCAGGATGCTCTCGATTGTGCATCTGTAGAAGTTTGTGAGTGCTTTTGGTGACAAGCCGAATTTCTTCAGCCTCCTGAGGTTGAATAGGCGCTGCTGCGCCTTCTTCACGGCGCTGTCAGTGTGAGTGGACCAATTCAGTTTGTCTGTGATGTGTATGCCGAGGAACTTAAAACTAGCTACCCTCTCCACTACTGTTCCATCGATGTGGATAGGGGGGTGTTCCCTCTGCTGTTTCCTGAAGTCCACAATCATCTCCTTAGTTTTGTTGACGTTGAGTGTGAGGTTATTTTCCTGACACCACACTCCGAGGGCCCTCACCTCCTCCCTGTAGGCCGTCTCGTCGTTGTTGGTAATCAAGCCTACCACTGTTGTGTCGTCCGCAAACTTGATGATTGAGTTGGAGCGTGCGTGGCCACGCAGTCGTGGGTGAACAGGGAGTACAGGAGAGGGCTCAGAACGCACCCTTGTGGGGCCCCGTGTTGAGGATCAGCGGGGAGGAGATGTTGTTGCCTACCCTCACCACCTGGGGGCGGCCCGTCAGGAAGTCAGTACCCAGTTGCACAGGGCGGGGTCGAGACCCAGGGTCTCGAGCTTGATGGCGAGCTTGGAGGGTACTATGGTGTTGAATGCCGAGCTGTAGTCGATGAACAGCATTCTCACATAGGTATTCCTCTTGTCCAGGTGGGTTAGGGCAGTGTGCAGTGTGGTTGAGATTGCATCGTCTGTGGACCTATTTGGGCGGTAAGCAAATTGGAGTGGGTCTAGGGTGTCAGGTAGGGTGGAGGTGATATGGTCCTTGACTAGTCTCTCAAAGCACTTCATGATGACGGAAGTGAGTGCTACGGGGCGGTAGTCGTTTAGCTCAGTTACCTTAGCTTTCTTGGGAACAGGAACAATGGTGGCCCTCTTGAAGCATGTGGGAACAGCAGACTGGTATAGGGATTGATTGAATATGTCCGTAAACACACCGGCCAGCTGGTCTGCGCATGCTCTGAGGCGCGGCTGGGGATGCCGTCTGGGCCTGCAGCCTTGCGAGGTTAACACGTTTAAATGTCTTACTCACCTCGGCTGCAGTGAAGGAGAGACCGCATGTTTCCGTT
>NW_025753833.1:0-10020 GCF_021184085.1 Oncorhynchus gorbuscha | reverse complement strand
GAGAACAGCCTAGAGGACGATGGAGGACAGAATAGGGAGAGCAGCCTAGAGGACAGAATAGGGGAGTGCAGCCTAGAGGACAGAATAGGGGAGTGCAGCCTAGAGGACAGAATAGGGGAGTGCAGCCTAGAGGACAGAATAGGGGAGAGCAGCCTAGAGGACAGAATAGGGGAGAGCAGCCTAGAGGACAGAATAGGGAGAGCAGCCTAGAGGACAGAATAGGAGAGCAGCCTAGGGAATAGGGGAGAGGACAGAATAGAGGACAACCTAGAGGACAGAATAGATATTCAGAGTGCAGCCTAGAGGACAACAGAGGGACAGAATAGGGGAGTTCAGCCTAGATGATGATGGAGTAGTGTGATCCAAGGAGCACTGTTGAGTAAGCATCATGCCTACCAGGGCCTGCCTGTAGAGGAGACGTGGAGACGTGGAGGGCAGAGCAATGAGGTTGCCTTGCCGCTATATAGCAGCCCACCTCTCTCCACCACTGCTGCTGCTGTTACTGCAGAGCCTGTCTGCCGCACAGTCAAGCCAAGGGCATCGTCTCTCTCTAGTAGCTCCTTCGCTCCATGTCTTGCTGTTGCTGTCCCCTCTCCTTCGATCTCACTCTCCATCACTCCATCCCTGTCTCCCTCTCCTTCGATCTCACTCTCCTTCACTCCATCCCTGTCTCCCTCTCCTTCGATCTCACTCTCCTTCACTCCATCCCTGTCTCCCTCTCCTTCGATCTCACTCTCCTTCACTCCATCCCCGTCTCCCTCTCCTTCGATCTCACTCTCCTTCACTCCATCCCCGTCTCCCTCTCCTTCGATCTCACTCTCCTTCACTTCATCCCTGTCTCCCTGCTCTCTCTCCCTCTCCTTCGATCTCACTCTCCTTCACTTCATCCCTGTCTCCCTGCCCTCTCTCCCTCTCCTTCGATCTCACTCTCCATCACTCCATCCCTGTCTCCCTCTCCTTTGATCTCACTCTCCAACTATCCCCTTCCGCTCTCTCTGCTCAATCTTTCAATATCTTTCCATCTTTATCTCTCTACATCACTCCATCTCTGTCTCCTTGCTCTCTCTCTTTTTCTACATCACTCCATCCCGACTCCCTGCTCTCTCTCTCTTTCTCTCCATTGGTCCTTCTCTCTCTCTCTCTCTCTCTCTCTCTCTCTCTCTCTCTCTCTCTCTCTCTCTCTCTCTCTCTCTCTCTCTCTCTCTCTCTCTCTCTCTCTCTCTCCCTGCTCTCTCTCTCTCTCTCTCTCTCTCTCTCTCTCTCTCTCTCTCTCTCTTCTCTCTCTCTCTCTCTCTCTCTCTCTCTCTCTCTCTCTCTCTCTCTCTCTCTCTCTCTCTCTCTCTCTCTCTCTCTCTCTCTCTCTCTCTCTCTCTTTCTCCCTGCTCTCTCTCCATCTGCCTTAATCCTTCTCTCCCTCGCCCTCCATCTCTCCCCCTCCATCTCTCCCCCTCCCTCTCCTTCCTCTCCCACATTGGCAGCAGAGGCCCTTAGCATCCGGCTGCATTTAAAGGCTAAAACCAGCACAGGCGGGGTCAGAGCTGCTCTCTTTGACAGATTGGAAGAGAGTGGAGGGTAGGAGGTTGTTGCAGAGGAAAATGGAGAGAAAGAGGAGCAGAGAAGAGTTTTAAGATTCTGTTTTAATAGTCGTACGTTCAGGATACACAATGGTATACACTGTCCAATGAAATGCTTACTTGCAGGTTCTGTCTGGACAGTGAAACAACAATGAGGACTAATACAAGATAAGAAGATGACGTCAAGGCCAATGTCTCAGTATAATAGAATAAACATTTTAGCATCCGTGTAATACAGGAAGGTACAATTTATAGTCCAATATTTACACGTGTATTGGAGATGGGGTTAAGGGTTTAAATTGTGCAGTATTTAGCAATAAGATTGAGTGAGTGAGTGAGTGAGTGAGTGAGTGAGTGAGTGAGTGAGTGAGTGAGTGAGTGAGTGAGTGAGTGAGTGAGTGAGTGAGTGAGTGAGTGGTGAGTGAGTGAGTGAGTATGTGAGTGAGTGAGTGAGTGAGTGAGTGAGTATGTGAGTGAGTGAGTGAGTGAGTGAGTATGTGAGTGAGTGAGTGAGTGAGTGAATGAATGAGTGAGTATGTGAGTGAGTGAGTGAGTGAGTGAGTGAGTGAGTGAGTGAGTGAGTGAGTGAGTGAGTGAGTGAGTGAGTGAGTGGTGGTGAGTGAGTGAGTGAGTGAGTGAGTGAGTGAGTGAGTAGTGAGTGGTGAGTGAGTGAGTGAGTGAGTGGTGAGTGAATGAGTAATGAATGAATGAAATGAGTGAGTGAAAGTGAGTGAGTGAGTGAGTGAGTGAGTGAGTGAGTGAGGTGAGTGGTGAGTGAGTGAGTGAGTGAGTGAGTGAGTGAGTGAGAGTGAGTGAGTGAGTGAGTGAGTGGTGAGTGAGTGGTGAGTGGTGAGTATGTGTGAGTGAGTGAGTGAGTGAGTGAGTGAGTGAGTGAGTGGTGGTGGTGAGTGAGTGAGTGAGTGAGAGTGAGTGAGTGAGTGGTGAGTGAGTGAGTGAGTGAGTGAGTGAGTGAGTGAATGAGTGAGTGAGTGAGTGAGTGAGTGAGTGGTGAGTGAGTATATGTGAGTGAGTGAGTGGTGAGTGAGTGGTGAGTGAGTGAGTGGTGGTGAGTGAGTGGTGGTGGTGGTGGTGGTGGTGAGTGAGTGAGTATATGTGGTGAGTGAGTGGTGGTGGTGAGTGGTGAGTGGTGGTGGTGGTGGTGGTGAGTAAGTGGTGAGTATATGTGAGTGAGTGAGTGAGTGGTGAGTGAGTGAGTGGTGAGTGAGTGGTGAGTGGTGGTGAGTGAGTGGTGGTGAGTATATGTGAGTGAGTGGTGGTGGTGGTGAGTGAATGAATGAGTGAGTGAGTGAGTGAGTGAGTATATGTGGTGAGTGGTGGTGGTGGTGATTGGTGAGTGGTGGTGGTGAGTGGTGAGTGAGTGAATGGTGAGTGGTGGTGAGTGAGTGAGTGAGTGAGTGAGTGAGTGGTGAGTGAGTGAGTGAGTGAGTGAGTGAGAGTCAATTGGTCCAGCGTCGTCCAGGTTAGGGGATGTTTTGATCGGGGTTCTTTACTTGGCTCATCGCGCTCTAGCGTCTCCTTGTGGTGGACCGGGCTCCTACAGGTTGACCTCGGTCGTCAGGTGAACTGTGTTTCCTCTGACACATTGGTACGGCTTTCTGGTTAAGCGGGCAGGTGTTAAGAAGTGCGTTTTGGCATGTTTCAAGCGCATGACTCAACCGTTACCTCCGTTGGGGAGTTGCAGCGATGAGACAAGATCGAAATTGGGGCGAAAAACGGGGTAAAATACCCCAAAAATTCCCCAAATAATTGTCTCAGCCTGTTGGTATCAGTCTTCCCGAAGGTAAGGGAGTGAACAGCTCGTGGCTGGGGTATGTTGGGTCCTTGATGATGCTCTGGACCTTCCTTTGGCACCATTTAGAATCTCAGACAGCTAGTGTCTAGGTAGTAATGGTGGGTATAAGGTACTGTCTCAGACAGCTAGTGTCTAGGTAACAATGGTGGGTATAAGGTACTGTCTCAGACAGCTAGTGTCTAGGTAGTAATGGTGGGTCTAAGGTACTGTCTCAGACAGCTAGTGTCTAGGTAGTAATGGTGGGTATAAGGTACTGTCTCAGACAGCTAGTGTCTAGGTAACAATGGTGGGTATAAGGTACTGTCTCAGACTGCTAGTGTCTAGGTAGTAATGGTGGGTCTAAGGTACTGTCTCAGACAGCTAGTGTCTAGGTAGTAATGGTGGGTATAAGGTACTGTCTCAGACAGCTAGTGTCTAGGTAGTAATGGTGGGTATAAGGTACTGTCTCAGACAGCTAGTGTCTAGGTAGTAATGGTGGGTCTAAGGTACTGTCTCAGACAGCTAGTGTCTAGGTAGTAATGGTGGGTCTAAGGTACTGTCTCAGACAACTAGTGTCTAGGTAACAATGGTGGGTATAAGGTACTGTCTCAGACAGCTAGTGTCTAGGTAGTAATGGTGGGTATAAGGTACTGTCTCAGACAGCTAGTGTCTAGGTAGTAATGGTGGGTCTAAGGTACTGTCTCAGACAGCTAGTGTCTAGGTAGTAATGGTGGGTCTAAGGTACTGTCTCAGACAGCTAGTGTCTAGGTAGTAATGGTGGGTCTAAGGTACTGTCTCAGACAGCTAGTGTCTAGGTAGTAATGGTGGGTCTAAGGTACTGTCTCAGACAGCTAGTGTCTAGGTAGTAATGGTGGGTCTAAGGTACTGTCTCAGACAGCTAGTGTCTAGGTAGTAATGGTGGGTATAAGGTACTGTCTCAGACAGCTAGTGTCTAGGTAACAATGGTGGGTATAAGGTACTGTCTCAGACTGCTAGTGTCTAGGTAGTAATGGTGGGTCTAAGGTACTGTCTCAGACAGCTAGTGTCTAGGTAGTAATGGTGGGTTTAAGGTACTGTCACATGAGAGATGAGGAGAGAAGAAAGAGGAGCTGTCTTGAAGACAAAAAGTCTGTTAAAAAGGGTAACAGAAATCAAAATGGATCAATATAATATGTATCTTATTATAACGGCTAAACCGATCCCGCCTCTTTGATAGCTTGGATGTGTTCTAACGTCGTCTCACATAACGAGTTAGCCTGACCCAGATGGTCTATGTAAAGAAACAGTGATGTACCATTTAGAGACAGAAAACAGAGCTGGTATGACCCAGCCAGCCTTCCTGGCCTAGTTAACACACCTACACTGAAACATGTGGCTCGCCCCGAGCTTCCTACAATACACTGCAGGTTTCTTCTTTTTCATAGTGTTTTTTCTCAAATGTTCTTACTCAGTTTGTTTCATGCATTACTTAATATACCCCTGGCAGAACTATTGGAATATGAATCTCTGGGGTATTCACTGTCCACCTGACCTTCCCGAATTCCCTAGAAATGACGGTACAATGGGAAATTTTCTTCAGTGAGACATGGCGGTACAATGGGAAATTGTCTTCAGTGAGACATGGCGGTACAATGGGAAATTGTCTTCAGTGAGACATGGCGGTACAATGGGAAATAGTCTTCAGTGAGATATGGAGGTACAATGGGAAGGTGTCTTCAGTGAGACATGGCGGTACAATGGGAAATTGTCTTCAGTGAGACATGGCGGTACAATGGGAAATTGTCTTCAGTGAGACATGGCGGTACAATGGGAAGGTGTCTTCAGTGAGACATGGCGGTACAATGGGAAGGTGTCTTCAGTGAGACATGGCGGTACAATGGGAAGGTGTCTTCTGTGAGACATGGCGGTACAATGGTAAGGTGTCTTCAGTGAGACATGGCAGTACAATGGGAAGGTGTCTTCTGTGAGACATGGCGGTACAATGGGAAGGTGTCTTCAGTGAGACATGGCGGTACAATGGTAAGGTGTCTTCAGTGAGACATGGCGGTACAATGGGAAGGTGTCTTCTGTGAGACATGGCGGTACAATGGGAAGGTGTCTTCTGTGAGACATGGCGGTACAATGGGAAGGTGTCTTCTGTGAGACATGGCGGTACAATGGGAAGGTGTCTTCTGTGAGACATGGCGGTACAATGGGAAGGTGTCTTCAGTGAGACATGGCGGTACAATGGGAAGGTGTCTTCTGTGAGACATGGCGGTACAATGGGAAGGTGTCTTCTGTGAGACATGGCGGTACAATGGGAAGGTGTCTTCAGTGAGACATGGCGGTACAATGGTAAGGGTTCTTCAGTGAGATATGGCGGTACAATGGGAAGGTGTCTTCTGTGAGACATGGCGGTACAATGGGAAGGTGTCTTCTGTGAGACATGGCGGTACAATGGGAAGGTGTCTTCAGTGAGACATGGCGGTACAATGGGAAGGTGTCTTCAGTGAGACATGGCGGTACAATGGGAAGGTGTCTTCAGTGAGACATGGCGGTACAATGGGAAGGTGTCTTCAGTGAGACATGGCGGTACAATGGGAAGGTGTCTTCTGTGAGACATGGCGGTACAATGGGAAGGTGTCTTCAGTGAGACATGGCGGTACAATGGGAAGGTGTCTTCAGTGAGACATGGCGGTACAATGGGAAGGTGTCTTCTGTGAGACATGGCGGTACAATGGGAAGGTGTCTTCTGTGAGACATGGCGGTACAATGGGAAGGTGTCTTCAGTGAGACATGGCGGTACAATGGTAAGGTGTCTTCAGTGAGACATGGCGGTACAATGGGAAGGTGTCTTCTGTGAGACATGGCGGTACAATGGGAAGGTGTCTTCTGTGAGACATGGCGGTACAATGGGAAAGTATCTTCAGTGAGACCTCGGGCTGCCTGGGAGTCCTACCAGAGATACAGAAAAGGACACGCCGACATAGAGGCAGACGTGGTGGGGTCTTAGTGAGATTAAGACGCCGGGCGAACCGTCTTCCATTACTGAGCATACTACTCACCAACATTTAATCATTAATGAATAAGCTCAGGGCGAGGATCTCCCTTCCACCGCGGACCACAAGGCGATACAGAGGGTTGTACACTCAGTCTAAAGCGCCATTTGGGAGCACACTGCATGCCCGACAGGACACCTACAACACCAGGTGTCACAGAAAGGCCAAGACGAGGGCAGTATAGGTCAGACGAGGGCAGTATAGGTCAGACGAGGGCAGTATAGGTCAGACGAGGGCAGTATAGGTCAGACGAGGGCAGTATAGGTCAGACGAGGGCAGTATAGGTATATGTGGCTATATTGAACCTATATACTGTATAGTGGAGATTAAAGACCTTAGCATGTGGCTATATTTAACCTACATACTGTATAGTGGAGATTAAAGACCTTGGGCAGCAGCGTAGCCTAGTGGTTAGAGCGTTGGACTATTAACCGGAAGGTTGCGAGTTCAAACCCCCGAGCTGACAAGGTACAAATCCGTCATTCTGCCCCTGAACAGGCAGTTAACCCACTGTTCCCAGGCTGTCATTGAAAATAAGAATATGTTCTTAACTGACTTGCCTGGTTAAATAAAGGTAATATTAAATAGTGGAGATTAAAGACCTTTGCATGTGGCTATATTTAACCTACATACTGTATAGTGGAGCTTAAAGACCTTAGCATGTGGCTATATTTAACCCATATACTGTATAGTGGAGCTTAAAGACCTTAGCATGTGGCTATATTTAACCTACATACTGTATAGGAGCTTAAAGACCTTAGCATGTGGCTATATTTAACCTTTCATTCTTCCCGTTCAGCAGATTCAGCTCCTCTTCTCCTTTTTTCTCCTCTCCACCTCTTCCTCTTCTCCCCTCTCCTCCTCTCTTCTCCCCCATCATCTCCTCTGCCCTCCCCCCTCTTCTCACCTCCTCTCCTCTCCCCCATCATCTCCTCTGCCCCTCCCACCTCTTCTCACCTCCTCTCCTCTCCTCCTCTCCTCTCCCCTTCTGTCCTCTCCTCTCCTCTCCTGTCCTCTCCCCTTCTGTCGTCTCCTCTCCTCTCCTCTCTTGTTCTGTCCTGGTGAACCAGGATGTAGTTGGGGTGAACCAGGATGTAGTTGGGGTGAACCAGGATGTAGTGATGATAAGAGACAATAATAAAATAAAACCCCAAAACACAAATTGCATCCTGGTTGGTAGGGTGTGACCTCAGTCCTTTACCCCTCAGCAGAAACAGTGATTGGGAATGCTTCCAAAATGCCACCCTATTCCCTACATAGTGCATGGGCCTTGGTCTAAAGTAGTACACTATATAGGGAATAGGGTGTAATTTGGGACAGGGCTGGGTAAAGTAATAGCAGCAAGCCTGAACAAACAGGTCATACGAGAGAGCTAGGCTGGGATCCAGGCATGATGGAGAGGTGATACAAACTACTTCACAGAGACCAAGGCTTCCCCCAGCTCTATCACAGCCATTACACACAGTGGTGTTATCACACACACACACAGTGGTGTTATCACACACACACACAGTGGTGTTATCACACACACACACAGTGGTGTTATCACACACACACACAGTGGTGTTATCACACACACACACAGTGGTGTTATCACACACACACACAGTGGTGATATCACACACACACACAGTGGTGTTATCACACACACACACAGTGGTGTTATCACACACACACACAGTGGTGTTATCACACACACACAGTGGTGTTATCACACACACACAGTGGTGTTATCACACACACACACAGTGGTGTTATCACACACACACACAGTGGTGTTATCACACACACACACAGTGGTGTTATCACACACACACACAGTGGTGTTATCACACACACACACAGTGGTGTTATCACACACACACACAGTGGTGTTATCACACACACACACAGTGGTGTTATCACACACACACAGTGGTGTTATCACACACACACAGTGGTGTTATCACACACACACACAGTGGTGTTATCACACACACACACAGTGGTGTTATCACACACACACACAGTGGTGTTATCACACACACACAGTGGTGTTATCACACACACACACAGTGGTGTTATCACACACACACACAGTGGTGTTATCACACACACACACAGTAGTGTTATCACACACACACACAGTAGTGTTATCACACACACACACAGTAGTGTTATCACACACACACACAGTAGTGTTATCACACACACAGTAGTGTTATCACACACACACACAGTAGTGTTATCACACACACACACAGTAGTGTTATCACACACACACACAGTAGTGTTATCACACACACACACAGTAGTGTTATCACACACACACACACAGTAGTGTTATCACACACACACACAGTAGTGTTATCACACACACACACAGTAGTGTTATCACACACACACACACACAGTAGTGTTATCACACACACACACAGTAGTGTTATCACACACACACACACACAGTAGTGTTATCACACACACACACACAGTAGTGTTATCACACACACACACACACACAGTAGTGTTATCACACACACACACACACACACACACACACACACACACACACACACACAGTAGTGTTATCACACACACACACACACACAGTAGTGTTATCACACACACACACACACACACACACACACACACACACACACACACACACACACACACACACACACACACACACACACACACACACCACACACACACACACACACACACACACACACACACACACACACACACACACACACACACACACACACACACACACACACACACACACACACACACACACCACCACACCACACCACCACCACACACACACACACACACACACACACACACACACACACACACACACACACACACACACACACACACACACACACACACACACACACACACACACACACACACACACACACACACACACACACACACACACACACACACACACACACACACACACACACACACACACACACACACACACACACACACACACACACACACACACACACACACACACACACACACACACACACACACACACACACACACACACACACACACACACACACACACACACACACACACACACACACACACACACACACACACACACACACACACACACACACACACACACACACACACACACACACACACACACACACACACACACACACACACACACACACACACACACACACACACACACACACACACACACACACACACACACACACACACACACACACACACACACACACACACACACACACACACACACACACACACACACACACACACACACACACACACACACACACACACACACACACACACACACACACACACACACACACACACACACACACACACACACACACACACACACACACACACACACACACACACACACACACACACACACACACACACACACACACACACACACACACACACACACACACACACACACACACACACACACACACACACACACACACACACACACACACACACACACACACACACACACACACACACACACACACACACACACACACACACACACACACACACAAGTAGAGTAGGCCAGAAGGCTAAACTGGATAACCTAACC
>NW_025753832.1:0-10022 GCF_021184085.1 Oncorhynchus gorbuscha | reverse complement strand
GCTACAACTCCTTTGGGTAAAATGGTAAAAAACTTATTGTTTTAGTTGTGGAAACGTGGATAGACAGACATCAGTTACTGATACCATAACAGCTGCTACTGCTCCCTGTTTCATCCATGATGATGATGCTGATGATGATGGTAGACCTCCACATGTACTTCCATTTCAAATCCCTCAAACTACTAGCCTGAGTGCCAGTCTGTTTGTGCTATCCCTCATTGTCACACCAAGGACAGCGGTGGAGTTGGTAAGAGGACATCAACAGATCTGGAGCCAGGCTATAGAACTACTGTACCTAGTTGGTTGTAACAGAGCTCTCATTTCAATCCCAGTATTACATCACCTGTAAGCACAGTAGTCTGTGGTTGTGGAACTAAAGCAGGCACATTGGTTCTACATCCAGTACATCTGTTCTTGTGGTCTGTCAAATGGCATGTCCTTATACTGTGTTCTTCTGAAATTAACATCCTCTCTCTGTTGTGACAGGCCGAGAACCAGTGACTGCTAACTGACTCCACCGTGGCTCCAGCCTCCTCCTGATCTGGCTGCTGAGATGACGTTGACAGGAATCCCCCCCCTCTCTCTCTATATCCGCCTCCTTCTAAATCCCCACATCTCCGTCTCTATATCCCCCTCCTTTTAAATCCCCACATCTCCCTCCCTCTCTATATCCCCCTCCTTCTAAATCCCAACATCTCCCTCTCTCTATATCCCCTTTCTTCTAAATCCCCACATCTCCCTCTCTCTATATCCCCCTCTCTCTATATCCCCTTCACTCTCTCTCCCTCTATACCCCCCTCCCCTCTATATCCCCTCCCTCTATATCCCCTCCTTCTAAATCCCAACATCTCCCTCTCTATATCCCCTTTCTTCTAAATCCCCACATCTCCCTCTCTCTCTATATCCCCCTCTCCTCTATATCCCCCTTCACTCTTCTCTCCTCTATACCCCCCTCCCCTCTATATCCCCCTCCCTCTCTATATCCCCCTCCTTCTAAATCCTCACATCTCCCTCTCCTCTCTATATCCCCCTTCACTCTCTCTCCTCCCCTCCCTCTATATATCCCCCTCTCCTTCTATATCCCCCTCCTCTCTATATTCCCCTCCTTCTATATCCCCACATCTCCCTCTCTATATCCCCCTCTCCCTCTCTATATCCCCCCTCTCCCTCTCTATATCCCCCTCTCCCTCTCTATATCCCCTCTCCCTCTCTATATCTCCCTCTCTATATCCCCCTCTCCCTCTCTATATCCCCCTCCCCCCTCTCTATATCCCCCTCTCCCTCTCTATATCCCCCTCTCCCCTCTCTATATCCCCTCCCTCTCTATATCCCCTCCTTCTAAATCCCCACATCTCCCTCCCCTCTATATCCCCCTCCCCTCTCTATATCCCCTCCTTCTAAATCCCCACATCTCCTCTCTCTATATATCCCCCTCCCTCTCTATATCCCCTCTAAAACACCAGCTATGACAGCCTCCGCTACCCCGTAGTGGAATGGAGTCACAATAATGCATCAGCAGTTTGGTTGTTTTATAGTTTTAGCCTCTTCTTACGTTGTCCATTCTATTTTGCTTTGCATCCACGTTGAAAAGGCAGAGATCTGAACTAGGCCTGCTATGCATTGCCAATCTGTAATGCTGTTCATCTGTTTTCAGAGGGCAAAATTAAATGTTATATTTTTTATAAGAAATGACTTGAAATGTCCTACCATGTGTGAGGACAGGAGTTGTAATGTTTCCATGATGTACATACTGTACTTTTTAAGAAGTGGAAAAATATTTTTCATTGTACAAAAATGGAAACAGGCATTGTATTTGGTTTAAACAAAAAAAAAAATTAATTACCAGTTTATTTTGAATGAAATTGTCAAGTATACAATTCCTTTATGTAAAAGTGTAATCTAAGAATAAACTGGTTTTATGTAGTTTCCTTAAATGGTTTATTAACCTTTGACTTTGTTTTAAGTTAAATAACTCTTGTATTGGCTACACAGCAACAAGCTTTTTAAAATGTCTATTTCAACCATCAGACTTACACTCCAGGGTTCAAATGTTTTAGTAACATTCACATCCATGACCAGAATCTGGGAAACACCTTGGCTTACCATGCATGCATCAGTGAATTCCAATGCTGTCTTTTCCCATAAACCCTGCAATCTAGGACTGTGTCGGGTTACAATGCTGCCCGGAACACAGTAGCATCTGGCCAAGCCCTTTCTCTTAACCCTTGTGTGGTCTTTTTGTTATTCACCCAATGTTCGCAGGTCTGATGGACCCACAACATTGTTTTTTTTTAAACAATACAGCCATAACAATGTATGTAAAAATGCTTAGATCCGTTACAAGCAATATAGACAGCATACATAGTTAATACTTGCCATTTACCGTGGCTCGTGTTGTAAACAGAAATAAGTTATAATCAAGACGGGTGGAAATAAATCATGTTTATCTTGAACAAATATAAATGAAACTAGGTTTATCTCTATTGATGTTTATTGCTTTGAACTGAACTGGACAGAGTTTACACACAGTATATTATGGAAATGATAAATGAGCCCCATTGAACACATTAAGGCCGGTCTTCACACCACATGAGGGACAGTTTTTTTTACTGTGTGTGTTGCAAATGTATTTATTGCACTTGATGCATGTGCACTGTTTCTTCATGTCCTTCTTAGGTCCACACACATCAGTGCTTCTTCTTGTTGCTACTGGCTGCAATCTAGAATGATAAACAGTTCAGGAATTTTACTAACATCTCACTCACATATATAGTTTCATCAGGCCAAGGTAGGAGAGTCAGACACACATGCAACATCATCACTCACACTTCCGGTATTGGAGTTGTGGGTCGGGCAGATGGGGCACCAGCATCCTCCTGAACCCTCCTAATGATGGCTGTAGAAGCTGTGGTCCTTGGGATATGTTGCCTCCTCTTGATTTGAGGTCTAACCAATGCCTTGTCCAGCTCCTCTAGAAAGAGCCGTCTCCTCTGGAGCTTCCCCCTGTTCCAATCTGGGTTCAAACGCGTTGTACGCCGAGATGTCCAAGATGTTGAAGAATATCACAAGATGCCAGCGTAGGGTTCTTCTGCAGCTGTCACCAGCTTGTCTAAATTGTCCATCCTTTTGAGGCATTTACAATCCATGATATCGGTTTGATGTTCCTGGCCACAGATTATCCCATCCCTATGCAGCGTACTCATGAGTACCACATTTTTGCCTCTAGGACACGAGACGTGTTGACCGTGAACACAAACTTAGAGGAATTGATAGCTGTTTTATTTAATACACTGAACAGGCCTGAGGTAGGAGCTCTGGCTTGTTTTTTTCATACTGTTCCTACCGCCGTCAGCCTCCTCCTGAGGAGCTCCTGTCCCAGCTTGTGTTTAGTAATTAAGTGTGATGTTATGGCAACGGAGTCCCTGTATCACGTCCAGGACAACCCACATCCCTTGGTTCTTCTCAGGGACTCCTCCAACTGGTTTCCCCATATACACTCGCAAGTTCCACACATATGATGAAGCAGCATCACAGGCAGCCCAGATCTTCATTCCATATTTTGCAGGTTTAGAGAGTAAGTACTGCCTGAAGGGGCAGGGTTGTAAAACGGCAGGCCCTAAATGGCATAAGCTGCTCATCAACAGCAACGTTAACGTTGGGCCCAGGGTTGTAAAACGGGCATTCAACACCATAGGCAGTCCACTTACTTGTCTGATTGCAGCTAGCTTGTCTCTCTGCACTGACCTGATAGCAGCTAGCTTGTCTCTGCACTGACCTGATAACAGCTAGCTTGTCCCTCTGCACGGACCTGATAGCAGCTAGCTTGTCTCTCTGCACTGACCTGATAACAGCTAGCTTGTCTCTCTGCACTGACCTGATTACAGCTAGCTTGTCTCTGCACTGACCTGATAGCAGCTAGCTTGTCTCTCTGCACGGACCTGATAGCAGCTAGCTTGTCTCTGCACTGACCTGATAGCAGCTAGCTTGTCTCTCTGCACTGACCTGATTACAGCTAGCTTGTCTCTGCACTGACCTGATTACAGCTAGCTTGTCCCTCTGCACGGACCTGATAGCAGCTAGCTTGTCTCTCTGCACTGACCTGATAGCAGCTAGCTTGTCTCTCTGCACTGACCTGATTACAGCTAGCTTGTCCCTCTGCACGGACCTGATAGCAGCTAGCTTGTCTCTCTGCACTGACCTGATAGCAGCTAGCTTGTCTCTCTGCACTGACCTGATTACAGCTAGCTTGTCTCTGCACTGACCTGATTACAGCTAGCTTGTCCCTCTGCACGGACCTGATAGCAGCTAGCTTGTCTCTCTGCACTGACCTGATTACAGCTAGCTTGTCTCTCTGCACTGACCTGATTACAGCTAGCTTGTCTCTGCACTGACCTGATTACAGCTAGCTTGTCCCTCTGCACGGACCTGATAGCAGCTAGCTTGTCTCTCTGCACTGACCTGATTACAGCTAGCTTGTCTCTCTGCACGGACCTGATAGCAGCTAGCTTGTCTCTCTGCACTGACCTGATAGCAGCTAGCTTGTCTCTCTGCACTGACCTGATAGCAGCTAGCTTGTCTCTCTGCACTGACCTGATAGCAGCTAGCTTGTCCCTCTGCACGGACCTGATAGCAGCTAGCTTGTCTCTCTGCACTGACCTGATAGCAGCTAGCTTGTCTCTGCACTGACCTGATTACAGCTAGCTTGTCTCTCTGCACTGACCTGATTACAGCTAGCTTGTCTCTCTGCACTGACCTGATTACAGCTAGCTTGTCCCTCTGCACGGACCTGATAGCAGCTAGCTTGTCTCTGCACTGACCTGATTACAGCTAGCTTGTCCCTCTGCACGGACCTGATAGCAGCTAGCTTGTCTCTCTGCACTGACCTGATAGCAGCTAGCTTGTCTCTCTGCACTGACCTGATAGCAGCTAGCTTGTCTCTCTGCACTGACCTGATAGCAGCTAGCTTGTCTCTGCACTGACCTGATTACAGCTAGCTCATCTCGCAGAGATGGTGTCTGTTATCGAAGCAGATAATCCTGGAAATAATGTGGAAGCTTTTTTGCACAGAAAAGTTATGACAGTTTCTGCATCTCACAGGGATTCTGGAGATTACCCATTGGATCTGAAAACACCAGCAAGGATAAGAACCCAAAAGTATGGTCCATCTCTCTCCAAAAACACACCTTCCCTCCAAATTAGTCCAGAATGGTTTTCTGGATGGTGTCTGGGATGAACAGTTCAAAAGAAGACCGTCCTGCACATGAGTAACCACTATCCGCATCGGTCCTGGTTGCATCCTTAATACATTGGCAGCTGCGCGGGGTGGCTCATTCCTTTGGCAAGAAGACCAATTTATTCATCTTCCAAAGTGGATGATGCTCCTTCCACAGTAGCGTCACTCTCTGCAAAAAAATATTTCTAAGGCCCTCTGAGTAGAGATTATTTTTGCCATGATTGAGTGCTACAAGGAGCTACACATAGAAAGCTATTTATTTGTTGTACATGGCTAGGGTAGTCTGGGAAAATACTGCATTTTTTTTACGTATCAAAAAATATATTGTAATAACATTGTGCAGGTTCCTGCAAGACATTGTGTAGTTTCACACACTGCAAAAGGGTAAAGAGTGGGAGAAAAGAGGGAGACAGACAGGTTCTTGGTGCTGTGTTGAAACAGCAGGCCCAGGGAGGAGGAAGAAAGTGAAGGAACACAGCAAACCTTTGTTCCACTTTACTTGTTTTCACCCACACACAATATAAATGTGTAAATGTACACTCCATGAAAATTAACCAAAACCAATGAATCTTTTTTTCAACCTATTTGTATCATTTTTCATGGGTGTCAACACCAGCTTCACGAATGAACAAAGGATCTGTCCCAAATGGCACCATATTCCCTATAGACCAGGTCAAATAGCACCATATTCCCTATAGACCAGGTCAAATGGCACCCTATTCCCTATAGACCAGGTCAAATGGCACCCTATTCCCTATAGACCAGGTCAAATGGCACCCTATTCCCTATAGACCAGGTCAAATGGCACCATATTCCCTATAGACCAGGTCAAATAGCACCATATTCCCTATAGACCAGGTCAAATAGCACCATATTCCCTATAGACCAGGTCAAATGACACCCTATTCCCTATAGCCCAGGTCAAATGGCACCCTATTCCCTATAGACCAGGTCAAATGGCACCCTATTCCCTATAGACCAGGTCAAATGGCACCATATTCCCTATAGACCAGGTCAAATAGCACCATATTCCCTATAGACCAGGTCAAATGGCACCCTATTCCCTATAGCCCAGGTCAAATGGCACCCTATTCCCTATAGACCAGGTCAAATGGCACCCTATTCCCTATAGACCAGGTCAAATGGCACCGTATTCCTAGACCAGGTCAAATGGCACCCTATTCCCTATAGACCAGGTCAAATGGCACCCTATTTCCTATAGACCAGGTCAAATGGCACCCTATTTCCTATAGACCAGGTCAAATCAAAATCAAATCAAATTTTATTTGTCACATACACATGGTTAGCAGATGTTAATGCGAGTGTAGCGAAATGCTTGTGCTTCTAGTTCCGACAATGCAGTGATAACCAACAAGTAATCTAACTAACAATTCCAAAACTACAGTCTTATACACAGTGTAAGGGGATAAGGAACATGTACATAAGGATATATGAATGAGTGATGGTACAGAGCAGCATACAGTAGATGGTATCGAGTACAGTATATACATATGAGATGAGTGTGTAGACAAAGTAAACAAAGTGGCATAGTTAAAGTGGCTAGTGATACATGTGTTACATAAGGATGCAGTCGATGTTGTAGAGTACAGTATATACATATGTATATGAGATATATAATGTTACTTACCCTACATTATTCAAGGTAGCATTGTTTAAAGTGGCTAGTGATATATTTACATCATTTCCCATCAATTCCCATTATTAAAATGGCTGGAGTTGGGTCAGTGTCAATGACAGTGTGTTGGCAGCAGCCACTCAATGTTAGTGGTGGCTATTTAACAGTCTGATGGCCTTGAGATAGAAGCTGTTTTTCAGTCTCTCGGTCCCAGCTTTGATGCACCTGTACTGACCTCGCCTTCTGGATGATAGCGGGGTGAACAGGCAGTGGTTCGGGTGGTTGATGTCCTTGATGATCTTTATGGCCTTCCTGTAACAACGGGTGGTGTAGGTGTCCTGGAGGGCAGGTAGTTTGCCCCCGGTGATGCGTTGTGCAGTCCTCACTACCCTCTGGAGAGCCTTACGGTTGAGGGCGGAGCAGTTGCCGTACCAGGCGGTGATACAGCCCGCCAGGATGCTCTCGATTGTGCATCTGTAGAAGTTTGTGAGTGCTTTTGGTGACAAGCCGAATTTCTTCAGCCTCCTGAGGTTGAATAGGCGCTGCTGCGCCTTCTTTCACGACGCTGTCAGTGTGAGTGGACCAATTCAGTTTGTCTGTGATGTGTATGCCGAGGAACTTAAAACTAGCTACCCTCTCCACTACTGTTCCATCGATGTGGATAGGGGTGTTCCCTCTGCTGTTTCCTGAAGTCCACAATCATCTCCTTAGTTTTGTTGACGTTGAGTGTGAGGTTATTTTCCTGACACCACACTCCGAGGGCCCTCACCTCCTCCCTGTAGGCCGTCTCGTCGTTGTTGGTAATCAAGCCTACCACTGTTGTGTCGTCCGCAAACTTGATGATTGAGTTGGAGGCGTGCGTGGCCACGCAGTCGTGGGTGAACAGGGAGTACAGGAGAGGGCTCAGAACGCACCCTTGTGGGGCCCCGTGTTGAGGATCAGCGGGGAGGAGATGTTGTTGCCTACCCTCACCACCTGGGGGCGGCCCGTCAGGAAGTCCAGTACCCAGTTGCACAGGGCGGGGTCGAGACCCAGGGTCTCGAGCTTGATGACGAGCTTGGAGGGTACTATGGTGTTGAATGCCGAGCTGTAGTCGATGAACAGCATTCTCACATAGGTATTCCTCTTGTCCAGGTGGGTTAGGGCAGTGTGCAGTGTGGTTGAGATTGCATCGTCTGTGGACCTATTCGGGCGGTAAGCAAATTGGAGTGGGTCTAGGGTGTCAGGTAGGGTGGAGGTGATATGGTCCTTGACTAGTCTCTCAAAGCACTTCATGATGACGGAAGTGAGTGCTACGGGCGGTAGTCGTTTAGCTCAGTTACCTTAGCTTTCTTGGGAACAGGAACAATGGTGGCCCTCTTGAAGCATGTGGGAACAGCAGACTGGTATAGGGATTGATTGAATATGTCCGTAAACACACCGGCCAGCTGGTCTGCGCATGCTCGGAGGGCGCGGCTGGGGATGCCGTCTGGGCCTGCAGCCTTGCGAGGGTTAACACGTTTAAATGTCTTAATCACCTCGGCTGCAGTGAAGGAGAGACTGCATGTTTCCGTTGCAGGCCGTGTCAGTGGCACTGTATTGTCCTCAAAGCGGGCAAAAAGTTATTTAGTCTGCCTGGGAGCAAGACATCCTGGTCCGTGACTGGGCTGGATTTCATCTTGTAGTCCGTGATTGACTGTAGACCCTGCCACATGCCTCTTGTGTCTGAGCCATTGAATTGAGATTCCACTTTGTCTCTGTACTGACGCTTAGCTTGTTTAATAGCCTTACGGAGGGAATAGCTGCACTGTTTGTATTCAGTCATGTTGCCAGACACCTTGCCCTGATTAAAAGCAGTGGTTCGCGCTTTCAGTTTCACGCGAATGCTGCCATCAATCCACGGTTTCTGGTTAGGGAATGTTTTTATCGTTGCTATGGGAACGACATCTTCGACGCACGTTCTAATGAACTCGCACACGAATCAGCGTATTCGTCAATATTCCCATCTGACGCAATACGAAACATGTCCCAGTCCACGTGATGGAAGCAGTCTTGGAGTGTAGAGTCAGCTTGGTCTGACCAGCGTTGGACAGACCTCAGCGTGGGAGCCTCTTGTTTTAATTTCTGCCTGTAGGCAGGGATCAGCAAAATGGAGTCGTGGTCAGCTTTTCCGAAAGGGGGCGGGGCAGGGCCTTATATGCGTCGCGGAAGTTAGAGTAACAATGATCCAAGGTTTTACCACCCCTGGTTGCGCAATCGATATGCTGATAAAATTTAGGGAGTCTTGTTTTCAGATTGGCTTTGTTAAAATCCCCAGCTACAATGAATGCAGCCTCCGGATAAATGTTTTCCAGTTTGCAAAGAGTTAAATAAAGTTCGTTCAGAGCCATCGATGTGTCTGCTTGGGGGATATATACGGCTGTGATTATAATCGAAGAGAATTCTCTTGGAAGATAATGCGGTCTACATTTGATTGTGAGGAATTCTAAATCAGGTGAACAGAAGGATTTGAGTTCCTGTATGTTTCCTTCATCACACCATGTCCGTTAGTCATGAGGCATACGCCCCTCCACTCTTCTTACCAGAGAGATGTTTGTTTCTGTCCGCGCGATGCGTGGAGAAACCCGTTGGCTGTACCGCCCTGGATAGCGTTTTCCCAGTAAGCCATGTCTCCGTAAAGCAGAGAACGTTGCAGTCTCTGATGTCCCTCTGGAATGCCACCCTTGCTCGGATTTCATCAACCTTGTTGTCGAGAGACTGGACATTGGCAAGAAGAATACTGGGAAGTGGTGCGCGATGTGCCCTTTTTCGAGTCTGACCAGAACACCGCCGCGTTTCCCTCTTTTTCGGAGTCGTTTCCTTGGGTCGCTGCATGCGATCCATTCCGTTGTCCTGTTTGTAAGGCAGAACACAGGATTCAAGGATCAAGGAAAACATATTCTTGGTCGTACTGATGGTGAGTTGACGCTGATCTTATATTCAGTAGTTCTTCTCGACTGTATGTAATGAAACCTAAGATGACCTGGGGTACTAATGTAAGAAATAACACGTAAAAAACAAAAAACTGCATAGTTTCCTAGAACGCGGCTTAGGCGGCCATCTCAGTCGGCGCCGGAAGTACATTATGGCACCATATTCCAGGTCTATAGACCAGGTCAAATAGCACCATATTCC
>NW_025753831.1:0-10023 GCF_021184085.1 Oncorhynchus gorbuscha | reverse complement strand
CCAACGCTGCCAGAGACCAGGAATTACATGGGCTTTGCGTGCAGCATACACTAAATTAGAAGGGATGTGCCAAGGGATATTGAGCATCTGTAAAACCTACAGGGAGAGGTGTGAATAGGTATAAAAACACACACAATTGCCAAAGCAGCAAAAGAGCAAAATGAGATGATCTGTAAATAACTAGGTAAGATACTCAAGTGAGAGAGTGTTGTGGAGCCTGACACTGACACAGCTGCCGCTGAGAAACCAGGGGAAACTGAAGACTTACACTAATTTCTAATTGCCTAGCAGAGGTGGAGAGCACACCTCTGTACTAATTGCTGATTGCATAGAAGAGGTGAAACCACTCCCCCCTCCAATACAGCCACTAATTACCTAAACAAGTCACAAATTGCCCTTCCCCTGATCCTGGTTGATGTGTCAGCAACTATATGCAACAGCAAAATATAAAGAAAAAAATACCTTATGTACTATACAGCCATGGTGTAGTCTGTGACAAAAAGGAACCCATTACCATTCTTATTGCCATGCTCCTTAACATCTACTCAGTTTGGGGCACAGCGTTATGTGTGTACAGTACACCACTATATCCACACTTGTGTCTCTCATTTCCTATGGTAGCCCAAAACTATCTTTCAACATGCTATTGTAAACTGAACCAGCAGAGAGGCTCTGTGCATTAAACTGCCCTGAAAGAAAACGCTAAACGATGTACAGTAAATGCAGGCAGCTTCTTGATGCTAATGCCACAGATACAGTCCCAGCCGAGATTGAGGCTGGTACTGTAGGAGTAGAGAAGTGGGTTATTACTGTAGTCTGTCTTTTATCTTTTTGACTGTAAGGTAAACATGTGTGGAACAGTGCTAGGAGCATGAATTCAAACATTGTTGAGAAAATTGCATTATTTTGGGTAACCACGAAGTGTACTTTAACTAAATGCATGTGTTTACTGTACACAATTTTAGCTCCTAATTGACTTTTGTGTAATAATTAATACAAATTTACTTGATTTCTATGAGCTTATCCAGATGGGCACAACGCTTTATGCTGTAAGGGAGATTCACCTATATCGAACACAAATGTAGAGTGTACTTTCTAAATGTTTATGTAACTTGGTGTCTGCAACAATGGCCATCACACTACTGCCCTATTATTTAAGATAATTGTCTTGTTAGTCATTCCCACATACAGTATGTTGAAGACTAACTGATTCGCAGTAGCATTTAACTACATATGACTAACTAATGGAAAGAAAGCTACAGCTCTCTCAGTAGTAAAGTCAAATTCTACATAAATGTCACAATCGTCGTAGTGAGGAGACAAAAGGGCAGCGTGATGTGAATACATATTTTTTATGAATGATGAAAAAACACGAAGTACACTAAACAAAATAACAAAACGAACGTGACCACTATCGAAACTGAGTGCAAACATGCAACATCACATAAACAATAACCCACAAACCACAATACAAAACAGGCTACCTAAATATGGTTCCCAATCAGAGACAACGACAAACACCCGCCACTGATTGAGAAACCATATCAGGCCAAACACATAGAAATAGACAAACTAGACATACAACATAGAATGCCCACTCATATCACACCCTGACCAAACAAAACATAGAAACAAACAACGCAAATCATGGTCAGAGTGTGACAGTACCCGGACGGAGACTCTGGTGGCTCAGGACAGACGGGAGACTCTGGCGGATCAGGACAGACGGGAGACTCTGGCGGATCAGGACAGACGGGAGACTCTGGCGGATCAGGACAGACGGGAGACTCTGGCGGATCAGGACAGACGGGAGACTCTGGCGGATCAGGACAGACGGGAGACTCTGGCGGATCAGGACAGACGGAGACTCTGGCGGATCAGGACAGACGGGAGACTCTGGCGGATCAGGACAGACGGAGACTCTGGCGGATCAGGACAGACGGGAGACTCTGGCGGATCAGGACAGACGGGAGACTCTGGCGGATCAGGACAGACGGGAGACTCTGGCGGATCAGGACAGACGGGAGACTCTGGCGGATCAGGACAGACGGGGAGACTCTGGCGGATCAGGACAGACGGGAGACTCTGGCGGATCAGGACAGACGGGAGACTCTGGCGGATCAGGACAGACGGGAGAGTCTGGCGGTTCAGGACAGAAGGTAGACTCTGGCGGCTCAGGACAGACGGGAAACTCTGGCGACTCAGGACAGACAGGAGACTCTGGCTGCGCTGGGCAGGAGGAAGGCTCTGGTAGCGCTGGACAGACGGGAGCACCTGTAGGGATGAGACGGAGAGACAGCCTGGTGCGGGGGGCTGTCACCGGACGGCTGGTGCGTGGAGGTGGCACTGGATAGACTGGACCGTGCAGGCACACTGGAGCTCTTGAGCACCGAGCCTGCCTAACCTTACCTGGCTGAATGCCCCCGGAAGCCAGGCCAGTGCGGCGAGGTGGAATAGCCCGCACTGGGCTGTGCTGGGGAACCGGGGACACCAAGCGTAAGGCTGGTGCCATGTACGCCGGCCCGAGGAGACTCACTGGAGACCAGATGCGTAAAGCCGGCTTCATGGCACCTGGCTCGATGCCCACTCTAGCCCGGCCGATATGAGGAGCTGAAATGTACCGCACCGGGCTATGCACACGCACTGGGGAGACTGTGCACTACACCGCAAAACACGGTGCCTGCCCGGTCCCTCTCTCTCTCCGGTAAGCACGGGAAGTTGGCGCAGGTCTCCTACCTGGCTTCACCACACTCCCCGTGTGCCCCCCAATACATTTTTGGAGCTGCCTCTCGGGCTTCCAGCCACGATGCCGTGCTGCCTCCTCATACCGGCGCATCTCTGCTTTCACTTCCTCCAGCTCTGCTTTAGGGCGGCGATATTCCCCTGGCTGTGCCCAGGGTCCTTCGCCATCCAGAATCTTCTCCCAAGTCTATGAGCCTGCGTTTTTTGCCGCTGCTGCTGCTAGCCGTTACCACGCTGCTTGGTCCATTGTTGGTGTGTTATTCTGTCACGATCGTCGTATTGAAGAGACCAAAGCGCAGCGTGATGTGAATACATCTTTTTAATGAATGACGAAAAAACATGAAGTACACTAAACAAACAAACAAAATAACAAACTGAACGTGACCGCTATCGAAACTGAGTTCAAACATGCAACATCACATAGACAATAACCCACAAACCACAATACAAAACATGCTACCTAAATATGGTTCCCAATCAGAGACAACGACAAACACCTGCCACTGATTGAGAACCATATCAGGCCAAAACACATAGAAATAGACAAACTAGACGTACAACATAGAATGCCCAGTCATATCACACGCTGACCAAACAAAACATAGAAACAAACAACGCAAATCATGGTCAGAGTGTGACAATAAATGAGTAATGACTTAAAATCTTGAGGCAAACACTGAATCTGCTCTAATTGGATAGTCCAACAAAGAAATATTTGGAAAACACATACTGCGATGGCGCCTCTGATCATCACTGAATAGTGAGCAAACTCTATTAAGCTGTTTTCAAATGTGCAGAATTATATTATTTTACAATGGTTACATATTCACTTCCCCAGCTGGCTGGCTCAGCGCGTCTCCATTTGTCATTGACAATTGTGTCCAATTATATGATTAGCTTTGAACACTCCAGCACTTCGAGTGCTCTTGTGTGTTCCGCCGCACTGCGCGATTCGCAAACAAAGTCATTACAACATGTATTCACACATATCAAATAACAAAACAGATGGCCATTGCGCTCGGCGCCTGATTTGTTTTCCACACGAGCAACGGGGAAAAAAATGTCTTTTCACTGAGCTTATTTTAATGCACTGTTTTTCTACTCCCTGAGCTGAGCAGCTGGCTGTCGTGCTGTTAGATCAGCTCGAAATGAAAGACAAAACAAAAGCACTTGTTGTCAAGATTCAGAGTTACAGAGAGATAAGCTTCTGCATAATTCATCACATGAAACTCGAAAAGGAAGTGTAATTGTTTTAAATCTATTTTGGCAGTTTGGAGTGGAGAGGCAGTGGGAAGTTTATCTTTGATGTGGAACAGGTGGGATATATGGAAGACCCTCTGGTACTTCATCTGACCTTCCTCTTATAGTAAATCTTTAGCACCTTTAGTCTTGGATTTCAAAACGAAATCATCTCTTCAGTACTTCTGCCATATCTGATCTTAAATAAGATACTGATCTCAACCTAGGTTCAAATACTATTTAGTCAAATAGTAAGTGTTAGACAGACGGGGGAGATTGGGGGAGGGTGAGTGGAAGGGCAGTGGGCTGGATTTGAACCCATGCCGACTCTGGCATACGTGTGCTGTGGTCAGCGGCTGTAACCGCTGGATGACACAGGCAACATTCAACCAGCTTTTTCACTGTAACTCCATTGGTTCCATTGCGCCGGGCAAGTTCAATCAACCATAGATATAGGCCTCAATTTTACATGTGCAGCACAACCTGGGCCCTACGCTAAAAACCTGTTACATTACATGTCACTTAAAGTGTTATAAAACTACTATTTAAAACCAAGTCTGTCAGTCCGACAGTTTGATGGTGAAAAGTAACTCTATTATGACAGAGACAGATTGAATGCAGCTATTTTCTTACTTTATCAATCTCACAATGGCACAGTAGTTGATATGGCACACAACCATTGGTGGATGGAATGCAACATCTGCAATGTAATCAGCCTAGAATACTACCAAAGGCTGTGTCAGTCTGGCCTATAAACCTATCCTTGTGTCTATAAACCTAACAGTAACAGTAATAATTTGTGTAATATACAGATGTAGGATCATAATTTGAGCCAGTTTGCTACAGCAGAAAAAGACTCCTGCAGCAACAGGAAATGTGAATGACTATGTGGACTATAATTAATGGACATTTGTTTGTAGTGGTTGATACATTTTTAATTAGAGCAAATCTGTCATGCAGGTGAAAGAGGACCCAAAAGCGACTTAACAGAAACAGAGTTTATTCAAGTCCAAACAGGGAATAACAGACATCCTCTAGTCTGTAGAGGGGAATAACAGGAGAAGCGGCCACAGACTGCAGGTCGCTTCGGGTAGGCGCAAGGCCGTAGTTGACAGAGACACCTGCTCACACGCAGCATCTGATGAAGGCAAAAAACACGACAGGACAGGGCGAAACACAATCACAGCACGGTGAATACTAAACAAGGAACCGACAGGACAGGAACGGAACACAAAGGAATAAGTAGGGACTCCAATCAGGGGAAAGGATCGGGAACAGGTGTGGGAAGACCAAATGATGACTAGGGGAATAGGAACAGCTGGGAGCAGGAACGGAACGATAGAGAGAAGAGAGAGAGCGAGAGCGAGAGAGAGGAGGGGGAGAGAGAGGGACAGAAAGAGGAAAGAACCCAATAAGACCAGCAGAGGGAAACGAATAGAATGGGGAGCACAGGGACGAGACATGATAATAAATGACAAACATGACAGTACCCCCCACTCACCGGCGCCTCCTGGCGCACTCGAGGAGGAATCCTGGCGGCAACGGAGGAAATCATCGATGAGTGAACGGTCCAGCACGTCCCGAGACGGAACCCAACTCCTCTCCTCAGGACCGTAACCCTCCCAATCCACTAAGTATTGGTGACCCCGTCCCCGAGAACGCATGTCCATGATCTTATGTACCTTGTAAATAGGTGCGCTCTCGACAAGGACGGGAGGGGGAGGGAAGACGAACGGGGGTGCGAAGAAAGGGCTTAACACAGGAGACATGGAAGACAGGATGGACGCGACGAAGATGTCGCGGAAGAAGCAGTCGCACAGCGGCAGGATTGACGACCTGGGAGACACGGAACGGACCAATGAACCGCGGAGTCAACTTACGAGAAGCTGTCGTAAGAGGAAGGTTGCGAGTGGAAAGCCACACTCTCTGGCCGCAACAATACCTTGACTCTTAATCCTCGTTTATGGCGGCTCTCACCGTCTGTGCCCTGTAACGGCAAAGTGCAGACCTCACCCTCCTCCAGGTGCGCTCACAACGTTGGACAAACGCTTGAGCGGAGGGAACGCTGGACTCGGCAAGCTGGGATGAGAACAGAGGAGGCTGGTAACCCAGACTACTCTGAAACGGAGATAACCCGGTAGCAGACGAAGGAAGCGAATTGTGAGCGTATTCTGCCCAGGGGAGCTGTTCTGCCCAAGACGCAGGGTTTCTGAAAGAAAGGCTGCGTAGTATGCGACCAATCGTCTGATTGGCCCTCTCTGCTTGACCGTTAGACTGGGGATGAAACCCGGAAGAGAGACTGACGGACGCACCAATCAAACGACAGAACTCCCTCCAAAACTGTGACGTGAATTGCGGGCCTCTGTCTGAAACGGCGTCTAACGGGAGGCCATGAATTCTGAATACATTCTCAATAATGATTTGTGCCGTCTCCTTAGCGGAAGGAAGTTTAGCGAGGGGAATGAAATGTGCCGCCTTAGAGAACCTATCGACAACCGTAAGAATCACAGTCTTCCCCGCAGACAACGGCAGACCCGGTACTGAAGTCTAAGGCGATGTGAGACCATGGTCGAGAAGGAATGGGGAGCGGTCTGAGACGACCGGCAGGAGGAGAGTTACCCGACTTAGTCTGCGCGCAGTCCGAACAAGCAGCCACGAAACGGCGCGTGTCACGCTCCTGAGTCGGCCACCAAAAGCGCTGGCGAATAGACGCAAGAGTGCCTCGAACACCGGGATGACCAGCTAACTTGGCAGAGTGAGCCCACTGAAGAACAGCCAGACGAGTGGAAACAGGAACGAAAAGGAGGTTACTAGGACAAGCGGCGACGCAGTGTGCGTGAGTGCTTGCTTAACCTGTCTTTCAATTCCCCAGACTGTTAACCCGACAACACGCCCATAAGGAAGAATCCCCTCGGGATCAGTAGAAGCCACAGAAGAACTAAACAGACGGGATAAGGCATCAGGCTTGGTGTTCTTGCTACCCGGACGGTAAGAAATCACAAACTCGAAACGAGCGAAAAAACAACGCCCAACGAGCTTGACGGGCATTAAGTCGTTTGGCAGAACGGATGTACTCAAGGTTCTTATGGTCTGTCCAAACGACAAAAGGAACGGTCGCCCCCCAACCACTGTCGCCATTCGCCTAGGGCTAGCGGATGGCGAGCAGTTCACGGTTACCCACATCATAGTTGCGCTCAGATGGCGACAGGCGATGAGAAAAATAAGCGCAAGGATGAACCTTATCGTCAGACTGGAAGCGCTGGGATAGAATGGCTCCCACGCCTACCTCTGAAGCGTCAACCTCGACAATGAATTGTCTAGTGACGTCAGGAGTAACGAGGATAGGAGCGGACGTAAACGTTCTTTAGAAGATCAAAAGCTCCCTGGGCGGAACCGGACCACTTAAAACACGTCTTGACAGAAGTAAGAGCTGTGAGAGGGGCAGCAACTTGACCGAAATTACGAATGAAACGCCGATAGAAAATTAGCGAAACCTAAAAAGCGCTGCAACTCGACACGTGACCTTGAACGGGCCAATCACTGACAGCTTGGACCTTAGCGGAATCCATCTGAATGCCTTCAGCGGAAATAACGGAACCGAGAAAAGTAACGGAGGAGACATGAAAAGAGCACTTCTCAGCCTTTACGTAGAGACAATTCTCTAAAAGGCGCTGTAGGACACGTCGAACGTGCTGAACATGAATCTCGAGTGACGGAGAAAAAAATCAGGATATCGTCAAGATAGACAAAAACAAAGATGTTCAGCATGTCTCTCAGAACATCATTAACTAATGCCTGAAAAACAGCTGGCGCATTGGCGAGACCGAACGGCAGAACCCGGTACTCAAAATGCCCTAACGGAGTGTTAAACGCCGTTTTCACTCGTCCCCCCTCTCTGATGCGCACGAGATGGTAAGCGTTACGAAGGTCCAACTTAGTAAGCACCTGGCTCCCTGCAGAATCTCGAAGGCTGATGACATAAGGGGAAGCGGATAACGATTCTTAACCGTTATGTCATTCAGCCCTCGATAATCCACGCAGGGGGCGCAGAGTACCGTCCTTCTTCTTAACAAAAGAACCCCGCCCCGGCCGGAGAAGAAGAAGGCACTATGGTACCGGCGTCAAGAGACACAGACAAATAATCCTCGAGAGCCTTACGTTCGGGAGCCGACAGAGAGTATAGTCTACCTCGAGGAGGAGTGGTCCCTGGAAGGAGATCAATACTACAATCATACGACCGGTGAGGAGGAAGGGAGTTGGCTCGGGACCGACTGAAGACCGTGCGCAGATCATGATATTCCTCCGGCACTCCTGTCAAATCGCCAGGTTCCTCCTGAGAAGTAGGGAGAGAAGAAACGGGAGGGATGGCAGACATTAAACACTTCACATGACAAGAAACGTTCCAGGATAGGATAGAATTACTAGACCAATTAATAGAAGGATTATGACATACTAGCCAGGGATGACCCAAAACAACAGGTGTAAACGGTGAACGGAAAATCAAAAAGAAATAGTCTCACTGTGGTTACCAGATACTGTGAGAGTTAAAGGTAGTGTCTCAAATTTGATACTGGGAAGATGACTACCATCTAAGGCAAACATGGGCGTAGGCTTGTCTAACGGTCTGAAAGGAATGTTATGTTTCGAACCCATGCTTCGTCCATGAAACAACCCTCAGCCCCAGAGTCAATCAAGGCACTGCATGTAGCACCCAACCGGTCCAGCGTAGATGGACCGACATAGTAGTACAAGATCTAGATGAAGAGAACTGAGTAGTAGCGCTCACCAGTAGCCCTCCGCTTACTGATGGGCTCTGGCCTCTTACTGGACATGAATTAACAAAATGTCCAGCAACTCCGCAATAGAGGCACAGGCGGTTGGTGATCCTCCGTTCCTCTCCTTAGTCGAGATGCGAATCCCTCCCAGCTGCATGGGCTCAGTCTCAAAGCCAGAGGAGGGAGATGGTTGCGGCGATGCGGAGCAGGGAAACACCGTTGATGCGAGCTCTCTTCCACGAGCCCGGTGACGAAGATCTACCCGTCGTTCTATGCGGATGGCGAGAGCAATCAAAGAGTCCACATCTGAAGGAACCTCCCGGGAGAGAATCTCATCCTTAACCACTGCGTGGAGTCCTCCAGAAAACGAGCGAGCAGCGCCGGCTCGTTCCACTCACTAGAGGCAGCAAGAGTGCGAAACTCAATAGAATAATCCGTTATGGACCGTTCACCTTGGCATAAGGAAGCCAGGGCCCTAGAAGCCTCCTACCAAAAACTGAACGGTCAAAAACCCGAATCATCTCCTCTTTAAAGTTCTGGAACTTGTTAGAGCAATCAGCCCTTGCCTCCCAGATAGCTGTGCCCCATTCTCGAGCCCGGCCAGTAAGGAGTGAATGACGTAAGCAACCCGAGCTCTCTAGAGTATGTGTTGGGTTGGAGAGAGAACACAATCTCACACTGCGTGAGAAAGGAGCGGCACTCAGTGGGCTGCCCGGAGTAGCAAGGTGGGTTATTAACCCTAGGTTCTGGAGGCTCGGCAGGCCAGGAAGTAACAGGTGGCACGAGACGTAGACTCTGGAACTGTCCAGAGAGGTCGGAAACCTGAGCGGCCAGGTTCTCCACGGCATGGCGAGCAGCAGACAATTCCTGCTCGTGTCTGCCGAGCATGGCTCCTTGGATCTCGACGGCAGTGTAACGAGCGTCTGAAGTCGCTGGGTCCATTCCTTGGTCGGTTCCTTCTGTCATGCAGGTGAAAGAGGACCAAAAGCGACTTAACAGAAACAGAGTTTATTCAAGTCCAAACAGGGAATAACAGACATCCTCTAGTCTGTAGGGGAATAACAGGAGAAGCGGCCACAGACTGCAGGTCGCCGGGTAGGCGCAGGCCGTAGTTGACAGAGACACCTGCTCACACGCAGCATCTGATGAAGGCAAAAACACGACAGGACAGGGCGAAACACAATCACAGCACGGTGAATACTAAACAAGAACCGACAGGACAGGAACGGAACACAAAGGAATAAGTAGGGACTCCAATCAGGGGAAA
>NW_025753830.1:7500-10025 GCF_021184085.1 Oncorhynchus gorbuscha | reverse complement strand
CTGTCTCTATAGATCCTGATACAGTATGTCCCTATATTCCTGTTTGTCTCTATAGATCCTGATACAGTATGTCCCTATATTCCTGTCTGTCTCTATAGATCCTGATACAGTATGTCCCTATATTCCTGTCTGTCTCTATATATCCTGATACAGTATGTCCCTATATTCCTGTCTGTCTCTATAGGTCCTGATATAATATTTCCCTATATTCCCATCTGTCTCTATAGGTCCTGATTATAATAATATAATAATATATGCCATTTAGCAGACGCTTTTATCCAAAGCGACTTACAGTCATGTGTGCATACATTCTACGTATGGGTGGTCCCGGGGATCGAACCCACTACCCTGGCGTTACAAGCGCCATGCTCTACCAACTGAGCTACAGAAGGACCAATATGTCCCTATATTCCTGTCTGTCTCTATAGATCCTGATACAGTATGTCCCTATATTCCTGTCTGTCTCTATAGGTTTTCATGATGTCCCTATCTTTATGTCTGGGTCTATAAGTCTTCATGATGTCCCTATATTCCTGTCTGTCTCTATAGGTCTTCATGATGTCCCTATATTTCTGTCTGTCTCTATAGGTCTTCATGATGTCCCTATATTTCTGTCTGTCTCTACAGGTCTTCATGATGTCCCTATCTTTATGTCTGGGTCTATAAGTCTTCATGATGTCCCTATATTCCTGTCTGTCTCTATAGGTCTTCATGATGTCCCTATATTTCTGTCTGTCTCTATAGGTCTTCATGATGTCCCTATATTTCTGTCTGTCTCTATAGGACTTCATGATGTCCCTATATTTCTGTCTGTCTCTATAGGTCTTCATGATGTCCCTATATTTCTGTCTGTCTCTATAGGACTTCATGATGTCCCTATATTTCTGTCTGTCTCTATAGGTCTTCATGATGTCCCTATATTTTGTCTGTCTCTATAGGTCTTCATGATGTCCCTATATTTCTGTCTGTCTCTATAGGTCTTCATGATGTCCCTATAGTTCTGTCTGTCTCTATAGGTCTTCATGATGTCCCTATATTCTTGTCTGTCTCTATAGGTCTTCATGATGTCCCTATAGTTCTGTCTGTCTCTATAGGTCTTCATGATGTCCCTATATTCTTGTCTGTCTCTATAGGTCTTCATGATGTCCCTATAGTTCTGTCTGTCTCTATAGGTCTTTATGATGTCCCTATATTCTTGTCTGTCTCTATAGGTCTTTATGATGTCCCTATATTCCTGTCTGTCCCTATAGATCCTGATACAGTATGTCCCTATATTCCTGTCTGCCTCTATAGTTCCTGATACAGTATGTCCCTATATTCCTGTCTGCCTCTATAGATCCTGATACAGTATGTCCCTATATTCCTGTCTGCCTCTATAGATCCTGATACAGTATGTCCCTATATTCCTGTCTGTCTCTATAGATCCTGATACAGTATGTCCCTATATTCCTGTCTGTCTCTATAGATCCTGATACAGTATGTCCCTATATTCCTGTTTGTCTCTATAGATCTTGATACAGTATGTCCCTATATTCCTGTTTGTCCCTATAGATCCTGATACAGTATGTCCCTATATCCCTGTCTGTCTCTATAGATCCTGATACAGTATGTCCCTATATTCCTGTCTGTCTCTATAGATCCTGATACAGTATGTACCTATATTCCTGTTTGTCTCTATAGATCCTGATACAGTATGTCCCTATATTCCTGTTTGTCCCTATAGATCCTGATACAGTATGTCCCTATATCCCTGTCTGTCTCTATAGATCCTGATACAGTATGTCCCTATATTCCTGTCTGCCTCTATAGATCCTGATACAGTATGTCCCTATATTCCTGTCTACCTCTATAGATCCTGATACAGTATGTCCCTATATTCCTGTTTGTCTCTATAGGTCCTGATGCGAGCGTTGAGGGACTTTAACCTTCCCAAAATAGTGACCAGTGACGTCCCTATATTCCTGGGTCTGATCAGTGACCTGTTTCCCCAGCTGGATGTCCCCAGGAAGAGAGACTCCAGAGCTGGAGACGGCTGTACGACAGTCAGTCAGCGAACTACACCTGCAGCCGGAGGAAAACTTTATACTCAAGGTATAGCAATGAAATGAAATGTACCGTCTGCACACTGTTTGCCTTAACTCCCCCCCTCCCCCCTTTTCTCACTAGGTGACTCAGTTGGAGGAGCTGCTGGCTGTCAGACACTCCGTGTTTGTAGTAGGGGGAGCTGGGACGGGGAAGAGCCAGGTAGACTCACTAAGAAACGCATTCACACACATGAATCGAAGCCAACCGTATTAGAATGTCCTCCACGTAACCCCAAAGCATTTAGTACGTCAACGTCTTATATCTTTGAGGTTTTTAACGTGTGGTCATTTGTGGTTGGACAGATTTTGAAGACCCTCCACAGAACGTATGCTAATCTGAGGATGAAGCCTGTGTGGCACGACATCAACCCTAAAGCTGTGACCACAGACGAACTGTTTGGCTATCTACACCCTGCTACCAGAGAATGGAAGGACGGTCTG
>NW_025753830.1:0-5000 GCF_021184085.1 Oncorhynchus gorbuscha | reverse complement strand
CAGCAGTCCAGGCTGGAGACATAGAGTGCCTGGATTAGGACCTGAGCCAGCTTCCTGTGTGAAAGCAGGGTCGTACTCTGCGGATGTTGTAACCTAACAAGGAAGGCCACGCCTTGGATGTTGGTTGAGAACGACAGGGTGTTGTCCAGGATCACACCAGGTTCTTAGCTCCTGGGAGGACACAATGGAGTTGTCAACCGTGATGGCGAGATCATGAACGGGCAGTCCTTCCCCGGGAGGAAGAGCAGCTCTGTCTTGCCGAGTTCAGCAGAGGTGGTGATCCGTCATCCCACACTGATGTGTCTGCCAGACATGCAGGAATGCAGTGCCACCCTGGTCATCAGAAGGAAAGGAAGAGAAGATTAATTGTGTATTGTCGTCATAGCAATGATAGGAGAGACCATGTGAGGTTATGACAGAGCCAAGTGACTTGGTGTATGGCGAGAATAGGAGAGGGGCCTAGAACAGAGCCTGGGGGACACCAGTGGTGAGGCTGACGTGGTGAGACAGATTGCGCCACGCCACCTGGTAGGAGCGACCTGTCAGGTAGGACGCAATCCAAGCGTGGGCCGCGCCGGAGATGCCCAACTCGGAGAGGGTGGAGAGGAGGATCTGATGGTTCACAGTATCGAAGGCAGCCGATAGATCCAGAAGGATGAGAGCAGAGGAGAGAGAGTTAGCTTTAGCAGTGAGGAGCGCCTCCGTGATACAGAGGAGAGCAGTCTCAGTTGAATGACTAGTCTTGAAACCTGACTGATTTGGATCAAGAAGGTCATTCAGAGAGAGATAGCGGGAGAGCTGGCCAAGGACGGCACGTTCAAGAGTTTTGGAGAGAAAAGAAAGAAGGGATACTGGTCTGTAATTGTTGACATCGGAGGGATCGAGTGTAGGTTTTTTCAGAAGGGGTGCAACTCTCGCTCTCTTGAAGACGGAAGGGACGTAGCCAGCGGTCAGGGATGAGTTGATGAGCGAGGTGAGGTAAGGGAGAAAGTCTCCGGAAATGGTCTGGAGAAGAGGAGGGGATAGGGTCAGCGGGCAGGTTGTTGGGCAGCCGGCCGTCACAAGACGCGAGATTTCATCTGGAGAGAGAGGGAGAAAGAGGTCAGAGCACAGGGTAGGGCAGTGTGAGCAGAACCAGCGGTGTCGTTTGACTTAGCAAACGAGGATCGGATGTCGTCGACCTTCTTTTCAAAATGGTTGACGAAGTCGTCTGCAGAGAGAGGAGGAGGAGGAGGGAGGAGGATTCAGGAGGGAGAAGGTGGCAAAGAGCTTCCTAGGGTTAGAGGCAGATGCTTGGAATTTAGCGTGGTAGAAAGTATGGCTTTAGCAGCAGAGACAGAGGAGGAAAATGTAGAGAGGAGGGAGTGAAGGATACCAGGTCCGCAGGGAAGGCGAGAGTTTTCCTCCATTTCCGCGCTCGGCTGCCCGGAGCCCTGTTCTGTGAGCTCGCAATGAGTCATCAGAGCCCACGCGGAGCGGAAGGGAGGACCGAGCCGGCCCTGGAGGATAAGGGACATAGAGAGTCAAAGGGATGCAGAGAGGGAGAGAGAGGAGGTTGAGGAGAGCAGAATCAGGAGATAGGTGGGAGAAGGTTTGAGCGGAGGAAGAGATGATAGGATGGAAGGAAAGTAGCGGGAGAGAGAGCGAAGGTTGGGACGGCGCGATACCATCCGAGTAGGGCAGTGTGGGAGGTGTTGGATGAGAGCGAGAGGAAAAGGATACAAGGCAGTGGTCGGAGACTTGGAGGGAGCTGCAATGAGGTTAGTGGAAGAACAGCATCTAGTAAAGATGAGGTCGAGCGTATTGCCTGCCTTGTGAGTAGGGGGAAGGTGAGGGGTGAGGTCAAAAGAGAGAGGAGTGGAAAGAAGAGGCAGAGAGGAAAGAGTCAAAGGTAGACGGGGGAGGTTAAAGTCGCCCAGAACTGTGAGAGGTGAGCCGTCCTCAGGAAAGGAGCTTATCAAGGCATCAAGCTCATTGATGAACTCTCCGAGGAACCTGGAGGGCGATAAATAGATAAGGATGTTAAGCTTGAAAGGGCTGGTAACTGTGACAGCATGGAATTCAAAGGAGGCGATAGACAGATGGGTAAGGGGAGAAAGAGAGAATGACCACTTGGGAGAGATGAGGATCCCGGTGCCACCACCCCGCTGACCAGAAGCTCTCGGGGTGTGCGAGAACACGTGGGCGGACGAAGAGAGAGCAGTAGGAGTAGCAGTGTTGTCTGTGGTGATCCATGTTTCCGTTAGTGCCAAGAAGTCGAGGGACTGGAGGGAGGCATAGGCTGAGATGAACTCTGCCTTGTTGACCGCAGATCGGCAGTTCCAGAGGCTACCGGAGACCTGGAACTCCACGTGGGTCGTGCGCGCTGGGACCACCAGATTAGGGTGGCCGCGGCCACGCGGTGTGGAGCGTTTGTATGGTCTGTGCAGAGAGGAGAGAACAGGGATAAACAGACACATAGTTGACAGGCTACAGAAGAGGCTACGCTAATGCAAAGGAGATTGGAATGACAAGTAGGCTACCCTTCTCCGAATGTTCAGAAAGTTAAGCTATGTAGCAAGAATCTTATTGACTAAAATGATTAAAATGATACAGTACTGCTGAAGTAGGCTAGCTGGCAGTGGGTGCGTTATTGACACTACACTAATCAAGTCGTTCCGTTGAGTGTAATAGTTTCTACAGTGCTGCTATTCGAGCTAGCTGGCTAACTAGTAGTGTTGTTTACGTTACGTTGCGTTAAAGAAGCGACAACAGCTGGCCCCAAGCTAATAACCTAGAAAATCGCTCTAGACTACACAATTATCTTTGATACAAAGACGGCTATGTAGCTAGCTATGTAACCCCAGCTACGATCAAAAACGTCGAGCAGTTGTACTGTAATGAAATGAAATGAAAATGTGATACTACCTGTGAATGCGACCGGGTTGTTGAGTTCTATTCAGAAAGTTGGCTAGCGTTGGCTAGCTAGCAGAGTCTCCTACGTTAAGGACGACAAATAGCTGGCTAGCTAACCTCGGTAAATTAAAGATAATCACTCTAAGACTACACACTCTAAACCTAAACAACACAATTATCTTGGATACGAAGATACGAAGACAGCAAAGACAGCTATGTAGCTAGCTAACACTTCACTAATCAAATCGTTCAGTTGAGTGTAGTTTCTCCAGTGCAGCTAATCAGTGGACGTTAGCTAGCTGGCTAGTGAAGACTACGTTAGGACGGCGAAATCACGATAATCGCAATTATCTTTGATACAAAAACTGCTATGTAGCTGAGAAGAAATTGCTAGATTAGACAAATCAAACCGTTGTGCTATAATGAAATATAATGAAATGTAATGAAAAAGTTATACCACTCTGCGGGAGCGAGAGTGGGATGTCGAACACTCAAGCTCCCAAACCGGAAGCACAATGTATACACAATGTGCAAATAGTTAAAGGACACAAGATAAAATAAATAAGCATAAATATGGGTTGTATTTACAATGGTGTTTGTTCTTCACTGGTTGCCCTTTTCTCGTGGCAACAGGTCACAAATCTTGCTGCTGTGATGGCACACTGTGGAATTTCACCCAGTAGATATGGGAGTTTTTCAAAATTGGATATGTTTTCGAATTCTTTGTGGATCTGTGTGATCTGGGGGAAGATATGTCTCTCTAATATAGTCATACATTGGGCAGGAGGTTAGGAAGTGCAGCTCGGTTTCCACCCTCATTTTGTGGGCAGTGAGCACATAGCCTGTCTTCTCTTGAGAGCCATGTCTGCCTACGGCGGCCTTTCTCAATAGCAAGGCTATGCTCACTGAGTCTGTACATAGTCAAAGCTTTCCTTAATTTTGGGTCAGTCACAGTGGTCAGGTATTCTGCCACTGTGTACTCTCTGTGTAGGGCCAAATAGCATTCTAGTTTGCTCTGTTTTTTTGTTAATTCTTTCCAATGTGTTAAGTAATTATCTTTTGTTTTCTCATGATTTGGTTGGGTCTAATTGTGCTGTTGTCCTGGGGCTCTGTAGGGTGTGTTTGTGTTTGTGAACTCTCTCTCTCTCTCTCACCCGATCTCTCTCTCTCTCTCTCTCTCTCTCTCTCCTGCTCCTCTCTCTCTCTCTCTCTCTCTCTCTCTCTCTCTCTCTCCTGCTCTCTCTCTCTCTCTACCCGATCTCTCTCTCTCTCTCTCTCTCTCTCTCTCTCGCTCTCTCTCGCTGCTCCTCTCTCGCTCTCTCTAGGTGTTAACCTTGGCCAGTAATGAGCGTATCAGTCTCATCTTCCTCCATGCGTCTGCTTTTGAGATCAGCCATTTGAGAGCGGCAGCCCCAGCCACAGTCTCCCGCGCCGGGATGCACTACGTCAATCCACAAGACCTGGGCTGGAGCTCGTCAGTACACACACCCATGCAGGGACACGCCACTCACACACACACACACGTATGAATGCCCACTTTCACAATGTATTCTGGCCCTCAGGTACGTGACAAGTTGGATTGACACCAGGCTGGCCCAATCAGAGCGAGCCAACTTGACCATCCTGTTTGACAAGTACGTCCCCTACTGCCTGGAGCAGGTCCGCTGTAACCTCAAGACCATCACTCCTATACCTGAGAACAGCATGGTGCAGGTAACACACACGCTGCTGTCCAATCAGACACTGTGTCCTCTCTGTCCGCTGTCCAATCAGACACTGTGTTCTCTGTCCGCTGTCCAATCAGACACTGTGTTCTCTGTCCGTTGTCCAATCAGACACTGTGTTCTCTGTCTGCTGTCCAATCAGACACCTCTGTTCTCTGTCTGCTGTCCAATCAGACACTGTGTTCTCTGTCTGCTGTCCAATCAGACACTGTGTTCTCTGTCTGCTGTCCAATCAGACACTGTGTTCTCTGTCTGCTGTCCAATCAGCCACTGTGTTCTCTGTCCGCTGTACAATCAGACACTGTGACTATCTGTCCGTTGTCCAATCAGACACTGTGTTCTCTGTTTGCTGTCCAATCAGACACTGTGTTCTCTGTCTGC
>NW_025753829.1:0-10025 GCF_021184085.1 Oncorhynchus gorbuscha | reverse complement strand
CTTATGTAATACATGTATCACTAGCCACTTTAACTATGCCACTTTGTTTATACTCATCTCACATGTATATACTGTACTCTATACCATCTACTGCATCTTTATGTAATACATGTATCACTAGCCACTTTAACTATGCCACTTTGTTTACATACTCATCTCATATGTATATACTGTACTCTATATCATCGACTGCATCCTTATATAATACATGTATCACTAGCCACTTTAACTATGCTACCTAATATAATGTTTACGACTGCATCCTTATATAATACATGTATCACTAGCCACTTTAACTATGCTACCTAATATAATGTTACATACTCTACATCATCGATCTGCATCCTTATGTAATACATGAATCACTAGCCACTTTAACTATGCCACTTTGTTTACATACTCATCTCATATGTATATACTGTACTCTATATCATCGACTGCATCCTTATGTAATACATGTATCACTAGCCACTTTAACTATGCCACTTTGTTTACATACTCATCTCATATGTATATACTGCACTCTATACCATCTACTGCATCCTTATGTAATACATGTATCACTAGCCACTTTAAACAATGCTACCTAATATAATGTTTACATACTCATCTCATATGTATATACTGTACTCTATATCATCTACTGCATCCTTATGTAATACATGCTTTAACTATGCCACTTTGTTTACTCATCTCATGCCACTTATATCTCTGCACTATGCCACCACTATGCCACTTTGTTTACATACTCATCTCATATGTACATACTGCACTCAATACCATCTACTGTATCTTGCCTATGCTGCTCTGTACCATCACTCATTCATATATCTTAATGTACAAATTCTTTATCCCCTTACACTTGTGTCTATAAGGTAGTAGTTTTGGAATTATCACTGCATTGTCGGAACTAGAAGCACAAGCATTTCACTACACTACATTAACATCTGCTAACCATGTGTGTGACAAATCAAATTTGATTTGATTTGATTTATGAGATGTGTGATGCAAGGACTGCAACGTCAGCAAGACAAAGGAGCTGAGAATGGGGGCATCCTTCCATTCCACATCACCAAGAACCCCCCATTCACATCGACGGAGGCGGGCTGAGGGTTGCTCGGTGTCCACATCACTAAGGACCTATCATGGTCCACACATAAACACAAATGTGAAGAGTGCACAACAAACCTCTTCCCTCTGCACCATTGAGGAGCATCTTGACTGGCTGCATTACCCCTGATATGGCAACTGATCTGCATCTGACCGCAAAGGCAGAGGGTAGTGCGTACGGCCCAGTACATTACAGGGACCGAGCTCCCGAGCTCCCATCCACACACAATACCCCATAATGATAAAGCAAAACAGGTTTATAGAAACCGTATTTGGGGAGTTTATCCCATTCTTCTCTACAGATCCTCTCAAGCTCTGCAAGTTGGATGGGGAGCATCTCCCGACTAGTTTCAGGTCTCTCCAGAGATGTTCGATTGGGTTCAAGTCGGGCTCTGGCTGGGCCACTCAGACATTCAGAGACTTGTCCTGAAGCCACTCCTGTGTTGTCTTGGCTGTGTGCTTAGGTCATTGTCCTGTTGGAAGGTGAACCTTCGCCCCGGTCTGAGTCCCTGAGCAGGTTTTCATCAAGGCTATCTCTGTATTTTGCTCTGTTCATCTTTCCTCGATCCTGACTAGTCTCCCAATCCCTGCTGCTGAAAAACATCCCCACAGCATGATGCTGCCACCACCATGCTTCACCATAGGGATGGTCTCAGGGTTCCTCCAGATGTGACGCTTGGCATTCAGGCCAAAGAGTTCAATCTTGGTTTCATCAGACCAGAGAATCTTGTTTCTCATGGTCTGGCGACCACCTTTAGGTGCCTTTTGGAAAACTCCAGTGGGCTGTCATGTGCCTTTTACTGAGGAGTGGCTTCCGTCTGGCCACTCTACCATAAAGGCCTGATTGGTGGAGTGCTGCAGAGATGGTTGTCCTTCTGGAAGGTTCCCCATCTCCACAGAGAACTCTGGAGCTCTATCAGAGTGACCATCTGTCTAACAGGCGGTCAGCTCTAGAAAGAGTCTTGGTGGTTCCAAACTTCTTCCATTTAAGAATGATGGAGGCCACTGTGTTCTTGGGGACCTTCAATGCTGCAGAAATGTTTTGGTGCCCTGCCCCAGATCTTGTGCCCTGACACAATCCTGCCGCGAGCTCTACAGACAATTCATTTGACCTCATGGCTTGACTTTTGCTCTGACATGCCTGTCAACTGTGTGACCTTATATAGACAGGTGTGTGCCTTTCCAAATCATGTCCAATCAATTTAATTTACCACAGGTGGACTCCAATCAAGTTGTAGAAACATCTCAAGGATGATCAATGGAAACAGGATGCACCTGAGCTCAATTCCGAGTCTCACAGCAAAGGGTCTGAATACTTAAGTAAATAACATTTACATTTACATTTAAGTCATTTAGCAGACGCTCTTATCCAGAGCGACTTACAAATTGGTGCATTCACATAAGTTTTTTTAGTTGCTTTTGTCATTATGAGGTATTGTGATGTCATTATGGGGTATTGTGATGTCATTATGGGGTATTGTGATGTCATTATGAGGTATTGTGATGTCATTATGGGGTATTGTGATGTCATTATGGGGGTATTGTGATGTCATTATGAGTGCATTGTGATTGATGAGGTTAAAACAACTATTTAATCAATTTTTGAATAAGGCTGTTGTCACGTGTGCTCCCTCTCAGTCTCTGGTCATCAGGCTGCTCATTATGGTGCACACCAGTCACCATCGTTACACCTGCACGTCATCAGGCTCACCTGGACTCCATCACCTCCTTGATTTCCTGTCCTAGTATATGTCACACCCTTTGGTTCCTTCCCAGGAGTCATTGTTTTCTGTTTCTTGTCTGTGCGTTGTTCATGTTACTTGTTTTGGTCATTGCTTTTAAATGACGCACTCCTGAACTTGCTTCCTGACATAACAAATTGTGGAAAAAGTCAAGGGGTCTGAATACTAATACACTGTAAAGCCTCGTTATTCTTATTTTATTGTGTTAATATATATATTTTTTGTGCTAGTTATTATTATGTTTGCCTTTTAACTCTGCATTGTTGGGAAAGGGCTCGTATAAATAAGCATTTCACTGGTTGTATTCAGTGCAAATAAAACATGATTTGATTTGAAGGAGTGGAATTTTATTATGAACAGATTTTTCCAGGCTAGCACAAGAGGTCCATCCCTGTTGGACAATAATGACTTATAAACCAAAGCCCAGTTTTACCCCCTTCCATCAATATTGTGCACTTGGAAACTCAATGAGAACGTTTTTTGTCATTTTTGTTACCAACTTTTTCACCGGGCTTAATATTAATATTCTGCCTTATATGGCGAATCTCTGCTGCATTGTTTCTGCATCTCAGTTGCAACAGAAACCTTTTAGTTGAACAGGATGAATTGAACGTGAGGCTGGGCTGGAACAGGATGTCTGTGGTTTAGGAGACTGTAATAAACTCCTGTGGTAGGTTAATATCTAGTATACAAAGAAAACTCTACTCAGATTAAAACTCTTGCTAAGCACTGTTTATTTATTTGATCAAGCATCCTCTGCATTATATGATTGTGACATGTTTATCCTTTACGATAATGTTTTTTTTTTTTTACATCGGGCTTCTTAGTAGGCCTGACTAAGTACTGTAGGCCTACCCGCACCGTTGCAGTACTCCGTGTAATGGTGCAGTTAACCATCAGCCGATGGGATGGTAAAATCACAGAGTTTTTTTAAACCCAGAGGCGCAAAATTAGACCAGGCAGGGATTTGGGTTTGAGAACAATGAGAGAATTGAAATATTCTTAATATTCTTTAATTTTTCTCAACCTGAAAGACACACAACCTAGATTCGAACCAATCTCAGTATTTGAACATGTTATTACTCAAACTTCGTGAAAGTGACAAACTGACACGTTTTTATTTTTGTCAAAAAACAACTTATATCGAAAGCGTGTCTTTGAGTTGACGGGCCTACACATGCGCAATTCGTCGCGAAACGACGGTTTCACTTGATGACGTGATGACGGATGACGTGATTTGGCGCAGGAGTTTAGGCTGCCCAAATCGTCAGGCGTGATCACGGATTTCTATTGGTTAAGGAGTTTTAGCCTGTCTTCATACTGTGCTGTCTTTAGTAAATTCACGGACGTCTGTTATTTAAATTCTCAATGGCATCATCTAAACCGACCGACGGTGAGTCATTTGACAATGCACTATGCATCTATTAGAATACTTCTCACAAACTGGCCATATGTTTTTGGATATTTGTTGGACTATTCCATTCGTCTATTCCTATTCCACGGACGATAAGACTAGACGCGCCTAACATAGCATGCAGCGAGTCTACACCCGAAAACGATGGCCTATACTGAATTGTTAGGTAGTTTACAGTTCAACAGTTAGCCTTAATGTATATGTTCCTATACGCAGAGGACAACATACATTTGGTTACGTTTGGACATGAAAGTGAAAGTAAGCCACGTACAATTTTCCTTATTTATTTTTTTTAATCAATGAAAATCCAATTAAAAATGCTGTGTTTGTGGTGATACATTTGGCCTGGGGTCGAGTATCCATAATCTCTTACATTTATCAGTATTTGAAATGAGTGCAAACCGTAGCGAAACGTTTTTCAGCGGAATACTTTTTGGAACGAAATCGAGAGTTTCGTGTTGGACAAGTTAAAGTCCGTTCCCCCTATTGGCTCGTTTGCTTCCGTTTAGTTCCTAGTGAAAACACGCCAGATGTGCAGGCCAGCTAGTTAGGCCTTTCCACACTGGGCATTGTTTTTAGCTCTGGGCTAAGGTGGGAGTGTGAACGCGCCTTGTCATATTTCCCACTTGGTCAACTTTGGCTCATTCATGAACTGCAAGTATTTAAACATGGTTAAAATAGAAAATTCACCCTCTAGAATAACTTGACATTAACTAGCTAATTATTTGTTTCAGATATCATCATTCTCAATTTTCTCATGTGTAATAGTATTAAATTATTATTATGGTTATTTTTCATTAGAATTATTTGATCTTTTGCAGAAGATTCTCTGCTGACAGGAGGACAGAGAAGGTCCAGCATTAGAGGTGGACGTCCCAATTGTAAAATTACCATTATCTATTTTTGCAGGAAATATTTGTTTTTTTCCAGAAGCCTATTTCCAGTTGAAGAAAAACATCCATATTCATGTAAAAATTACAATAATATTAATGAATGTGTTAATTTGTCACTATTTAATTTAATTCTATTTTAATGTAGTTTAATTTGTTAAATCTTTCTACACAACGATATTATGAATCTATAACTGATAACTTCTAATTTTAACAAAATAAAAGTACTATATGGTTGTATAATCATAAGTTGTTTTGTATCCTGGATGGTGATTGGTTGATAGCAGGGAGTTCAAATCAAATGTTATTTGTCACGCACCGAATACAGCAGGTATTCAGCTTTACAAGCCTATAAACAACAATGCTATTTTTTTTTAAAGAAGCAAAAATAAATAAATAAAAGTAACAAATAACTAAAGAGTTAGTAAAATAACAATAGTCAGACTATATACAGGGGGTACCCTCGTACAGAGTCAATGAGGCTATATACAGGGGGTACCAGTACAGAGTCAATGTGGAGGCTATATACAGGGGTACCAGTACAGAGTCAATGTGGAGGCTATATACAGGGGGTACCGGTACAGAGTCAATGTGGAGGCTATATACAGGGGTACCAGTACAGAGTCAGCCATGGAGGCTATATACAGGGGGTACCAGTACAGAGTCAATGTGGAGGCTATATACAGGGGTACCAGTACAATGTGGAGGCTATACAGAGGGTACCGGTACAGAGTCAATGTGGAGGCTTTATACAGGGGGTACCAGTACAGAGTCAATGTGGAGACTATATACAGGGGGTACCAGTACAGAGTCAATGTGGAGACTATATACAGGGGGTACTGGTACAGATTCAATGTGGAGGCTATATACAGGGGTACAGAGTCAATGTGGAGGCTATATACAGGGGTACCAGTACAGAGTCAGTGGAGGCTATATACAGGTATTACGGTACAGAGTCAATGTGGAGGCTATATACAGGGTGTTACGGTACAGAGTCAATGTGGAGGCTATATACAGGGTATTACGGTACAGAGTCAATGTGGAGGCTATATACAGGGTGTTACGGTACAGAGTCAATGTGGAGGCTATATACAGGGGTACCGGGACAGAGTCAATGTGGAGGCTATATACAGGTTATTACGGTACAGAGTCAATGTGGAGGCTATATACAGGGTATTACGGTACAGAGTCAATGTGGAGGCTATATACAGGGTGTTACGGTACAGAGTCAATGTGGAGGCTATATACAGGGTACTAGTACAGAGTCAATGTGGAGGCTATATACAGGTACTGGTACAGAGTCAATGTGGAGGCTATATACAGGGGTAACGGTGCAGAGTCAATGTAGGCTATATACAGGGAGTACTGGTACAGAGGTAATGTGGAGGCTATATACAGGGGTACCAGTAGAGTCAATGTGGAGGCTATATACAGGGGTACCAGTACAGAGTCCAATGTGGAGGCTATATACAGGGTATTACGGTACAAGTCAATGTGGAGGCTATATACAGGGTATTACGGTACAGAGTCAATGTGGAGGCTATATACAGGGGTACCAGTACAGAGTCAATGTGGAGGCTATATACAGGGGTAAATACGAGCCTTTGGTCATTAATATGGGTCGAATCGGGAACTATAATAAATATAAAACAAAACGTTTATTCTTTCAACCTAAGTCTACAGAATATTGCTGTTACATTGCACAACCTTCAATGTTATGTCATAATTATGTACAATTCTGGCAAATGAATGCGTTCTTTGTTGGAAGAAATGGTCTTCACACAGTTCGCAGCGAGCCAGGAGGCCCAAACTGCTGCATATACCCTGACTCTGCTTGCACAGAACGCCAAGAGAAGTGACTGGGATTCCCCTAGTTAAAAAGAAATTCATGTTAGCTTGACAATATTAACTAATATGCAGGTTTAAAAAAATATATACTGATATTGATTTTAAAAGAGCGTGATGTTTATGGTTGAGTACACGTGGTGCCAACGACAGTGCTTTTTATTTTGTGAATGCGCTTGTTAAATCTCCACGTTTCATTCCCGTTTGAATTACTTTTTTGCTCCGGGCCCTTAGTTGGAAGTTATTCACACGATAATCCCTATCCCGTTCTCATTGCTTAACTGTGCATTTATACACAGAATATTGTCCTAGTGGATTAGCCTACTGGTGCTGGGAAAAGCTCCTAATACACAATGTTTTAACTTTGCTTTTTCAAAATCAGTAGATGAGAGCCAGCCACGTCGGAGAACATGGAGCTCAGAACTTCCTCCTAACATGAGTTAGTAAATGGATCATTAATATGTGGCTCAGTTGTTTATCAATTTATGCTTTCAATACCACTCGTGTGTCCATTCACTTACTCAAGGAGTAAGGCCATATAGTTGTGTGGGGCGTATGTGACTCTGTACTCCTTTTTTGTTCTCTCCTAGTGTTCATGACCAGAATAGTGCTGGTGGGGAAGACTGGTGCTGGGAAGAGTTCTTCAGCCAACACCATCCTGGGGAGAGATGCCTTCAGATCAGCTGGTCGTATGTCATCTGTCACCAAAGAGTGTTCTAAAGAGACGGGGAGGTGGGAGCAGAGCGGGTCCCCGTGGTGATACACCTGGTCTATTAGGCACAAATCTGCCTGAATTGACAGTGAAGAGAGATATGAGAGTGTGTCTTCCTTGTGCAGCACCTGAATACACCGCATCGCCAGTTGTCATTAAGTAGGTCCCATCACCCAGGAGGAGATGAGCACAGTACACAAGCTGAGGAAATATTTGCAGGAAGAGTGCAGAGAAGCACACCATGATCCTTTTTACCTGTGCTGAAGGAGGGTTGAAAATGTTGGAAGAGAAATAGAGGAATTCAGAAAAAAATTCTGCAGAGGTTGAGAAGGTGATACCATGTCTTCCAATATTTATGGAAAAAGTGACCCATGCCCAAGTGCTGAAACTCTTTGACAAGATAGATGAAATGATTAAGGCAAATCAGGGTAGCTACTACACAAATTACACATATCAACAAGTAAAACGAAATGCTTGCTGATAGGGAAGGAAGGCCAGGGATATCTTTGAGGGAAGAAAATGCAGGAAAAGGAGGCATCGTTACTAGCTAGATACGAGGAAGCTCTGAGAGCACTGCTGATTGAAAATCTAACTCTTGAGAAGACGGTCCTGGAGAAGGAAAACAGAATCAGACAGCTGGAATCAATAGAGACAGGGACCTGAAAGAGACAAGCGTTACTTTGCTGCTTTACAAAAGATGCGACAGCTTATTGAACAGATCCCAGATTTTGAGACTTTAGAGGTTCCACATTAAGCAATATGCATAGAAGGTGCCTAATCTGGAAACGAATGGATTGATTTTAGTATTTTATCTCCAATTGCCGCCGCCAAGAAATACATAACTATGGCTGTAACGGTGACTAGGCAGTCATAGGTTATGGACCTCAGTAAAAATTCCACATGACCGTTTAGTCACGGTAATTCGGGTTCTCCAAGCTCTGATGCTAGTCGTTAGTAGTCAACCAAACTTGTTAACTTTATGGTACTCCAGCACTCTATTGTCCTCTAATCACTCTGACATCAATACAAAATGTAATGGAATCTAATCAAACACTTCTTGAGAGCTCATGTTGCTCAACATTTCTATGGGCTATGCAATTGCGCGTGAGAAAAACAGAGTGATGGCCTCTATTAAAAAAGGAGGATCCCATCAGCTCTCTATAAGTAGGCCTACTGTATTTATTTATCAAATTTCATTTTCCTCCTATTAAGCACATTGCTTATCTTTACAACAGGAGTATGGAGTACCTGACATAAAAATGAATCACAGGAAAAGCGTCCTCCATTCGCTATTTAAGTGCAGAGATGACATGTATTTTTCCACATGTTTTGATACGGTGCCTGATAATGGTCCATTCTAAATCAATCACACATATATGTCATTTTAGTATATGTAAAGACAAGATTAAATCAAGAATAGTCTGATGGGTGACAATATTAGACTATCACATGTAGATAATTGTATTATCACTTGATACCCAGCTTGTGTGCAGTAAGGCAAAAACAGCCTTTTTTCTTCTTCAGATCATAGTTGCACACCTCATGTAGCCTAGCCCACAGGCCTATTTGCTCTGATAAAGATTTGTATCACAACTAAGTGTCCAAATAACTTCTTAAAAGCACGAAACACGTTAATGCTTTCAGCTGTAACCTGACTCACAGACAAAAAGGTGCTTAACCTGACTAACTACATACAAAAAAGGTGTAACCTGACTAACTACATACAAAACAAGGTGTAACCTGACTAACTACAGACAAAAAGGTGTAACCTGACTAACTACAGGTAAAGAGTGTAACCTGACAAAAGACAAAGAGTGTAACCTGACTAACTACGACAAAGAAAGGTGTAACCTGACTAACTACAGACAAGGTGTAACTGACTAACTACAGACAAAAGGTGTAACCTGACTAACTACTAGACAAAAAGGTGTAACCTGACTAAAAAAAAAGGTGTAGCCTGACAAGGTGTAACCTGACTAACTACAGACAAAAGGTGTAACCTGACTAACTACAGACAAAAAGTGTAACCTGACTAACTACACAGACAAAAGGTGTAACCTGACTAACTACATACAAGGTGTAACCTGACTAGCTACAGACAAGAGTGTAACCTGACTAACTACGACAAAAAGGTGTAACCTGACTAACTGAACAAAGAGTGTAACCTGACTAACTACGAACAAGGAATTGTAACCTGACTAACTACAGACAAAAGGTGTAACCTATTAACTAACTACGAACTAAAAGGTGTAACCTGACTAACTACAGACAAAAAGGTGTAACCTGACTAACTACAGACAAAAAGGTGTAAC